>NC_079161.1:33447194-33497423 GCF_947563725.1 Argiope bruennichi | reverse complement strand
ATATATATATATATATATATATATATATATATATATATATATGGATATATATATATATATATATATATATATATATATATATATATGGATATATATATATATATATATATATATATATATATATATATATGCATATATATATATATATATATATATATATATATATATATATATATATATGGCAAACGACCATTAATTATATATTTAGAGACCTAGAATTTAAATATGATACAAAAAATATGAAATAAGATTAGTGTAAGATCCGTTTTTCGGTTTTCCTGATTATTTTAAATATATAAATGCAACATATTTTAGCAGTTGCGAGACCGAAAAGAAGAAACTTTTGATATTTTAACCTCGATTTATTTCATCCCGGGAGGGATAACGTATTCAGATAAAAAGCGGTAAGCGATACGTCAGTCTATATTGCGGCACAAGACCAGAAGAAAGCGAAATTTTTTCCTTCAGTGATTTTACTATGAAATGAAATTTTGATGGGAATTTCTTTGACACGTGTCGATGTAGGCAAGGAAATCAGGTATCTTTAAAAGAATGTTGTAAGCATTAGAGATTTTTATCACTTTGCTCAGAGAATGAGAACATACTGAATTCATCAGTTTTTACAGATCGCGTGTATGATTAATTAAATAAAAAGGTAGGACCTGGATCAGGAAATAAGAAAACATTTTAGAATAAAAATCTGGGTAAATTAAAATAAAAATTAGAAATTTAATTAAATTTTAAATTAGATTTTAAAATATCATTGCATAAATATGCGCAAGAGACATTCTTTCATGCTCAGCCATGGCAACTAACATGACCGATTTTTTTCCCTTCCTCTATCGTTTACTATTTTTGAAATAATGATGCTAATTACGAAGTCTACCACTAGATGGAGCTTTAAGGTGTGTCATTGCCGAGAGCATTGTCACTTAATTAAACTAAACACCATCTTTATGATTATAGCTGTTGTTGTTCAAAACTTTTAAGGGTACTCTGTATTTGATTGAGAAATAGAATAAAATTTCCATAAATTAAATATTTCCTCTTAGTTTTTATTCATGCAATAATGAATTTGAAAGAAAAGAACTAAACTTAGAATAAAAAAAAATATAAATAGGTTTTGCGCTTCGAGTTCACCACTCTCGAAGCAAAAGATCTTCACCGTAACCAGAGAGTTTCGCCAATTAAACTCGGGAAGACCGATTGGCAGGGAGTCGCTGCAGAAAAGTCTCCTATTTTCAGAAACAGCTATGAGTAGGGAAAGGGACGTAGAAGAGTCTCTCTCGTTCGAGACTTAATTAAATTCCTCGCTGTTTTTAAAACCTCTCCATTCTCGACTGGAATTCCGCCTGAAAAAGAAGAGGGACACAAGTGCACACAAGAAATTGAGAAATTTTTTCTTTCTTTCGTTTTTTGTTTCACTTGCCATCATTATTACAATCGCATTGGATTATTTACTCGATGTTGAATTTATGAGTAGATAGATCTCAATAATACCGTTAGTGTGAAAGATAATCCAACTCGATTTAGATGCCATATATAGAAAACCGAAATTCGCTCGGCAGTTTTTTTTTTTTTTTTTTTCCTAAAATTGCATTTTTTCGGGAAAAAAATATTTGGATACGAATCACATACTGATTACATATGAATATTTATTAATCTTGCCCACATATGAAATAATCATCTAAATTTTTAAAAAATCAATGAATGCACTTAGTTTAACGTGTTACTCGAAACAATCTGCCATATTGCAGCGTTCATTTTACAGTTTATCTTTTATTACTTATATTCTTGAACTTACACTCAGTGTTACCATGGTGAAAATGAGTTCGAGACGGCGCTATTATGAAATTGTCAGCATGAGAGCAGATAGAAAAAGGCTCTAATAGTTAATTATAAAAATAATGTTTCATTTTGTGTGTGAAAAATCGCGTTGTTTTTAAGAAAGACATCCATACAGATAAACTTAAAAAGGCTTCATTCATGTTGTTCTGACCACTCTATTGCACTGCCCACACTTCGAAGCGGAAGTTGAATATACTTTTTCTAATAACTATTTATATATATATATAAAAAAAATTGTGTCAAATCATGCTTTTTCAGGAAAGACACTTATATAGATAAACTTAAAAAGCAAAACCTTATCTAAGTATAAAATTTAATCCAAATCGTTTGAGCCGTTTCCGAGATACACGAAATATATGTATTTCGTGTGCATATAAAGAATTGCTTGCTTAATATAATAAGATGTAAGCATTTCAAACAGGTTATGAAGATATTACCTACCAAAGGTTTAGGTGATAGCGCCAAATAAAATGAAAATTTATTCGTTTTTTTTTGTTCCCCCCCCCCCTCGTATACGAAACGTAAAGAAACTATTGTAATCGTCTAAAAGATTTGAGCCGGCATCCTGGCATAAGGGTAGCACGTCTTCCTCATGATCTGAGTGTCCTGGGTTCGAGTCCCGGTTCGGGCAGGGTTGTTCTTCATCTGTTCTATCTGTGAGATGTGTGAATGTGCCCCCCTGTAAAAAGGGGTTGTGCACGCGAATGTGATGCGTGAGTAGCTAAGGCGTACTCTTGGTCCTAGTTGGCGCTAATAAAAACAAGAGACACTCCCCCACCGGCTTAAATCGCTGTCTTCGTAACAGCGGGCTTGTCCATGGCAAGTGTCATAAGAAACAACAACAAGATTTGAATTCGAGATTTCGATGAATCCCCTTGTTTCAGATCTCCTTGAGTTCGAAAATCACTTTTCTTGGCATTATTTCTGTCTCGCAATCTGTCTGTCTTTGAACATGACAACTCAAAAACGCTTTGAGCTGGATGGATGAAATTTGGTATAAAGACCAATGATTAAAATTGTGAATTTCTATCAACTTTTGAACGAAATCCCTTCATACACATTTTTCGCACTTTATCTTTCTGTCTCTGTGAATATGATCATTCAAAAACGCTTTCAACTAGATGACTGGCATTTGAACCAGAAATCAAATTTTGAACCAGATCTATTCACAGGAAATCTGTTCGTCTGGTTATTAAAGTATAAAGAAACTCGATAACTATGAAATGCAAAGTGTTGGCAAATAAAATTTGGTATACGTGTTTCGCACCTAAATTATTGATACTTATCAAATTCCGAAATAAATTCGTCAAACGGTTGACTGTATGTCAGTCTGCAGTTTCGTATGCCTGCAAACACAACGATTTCAATCAAGAAAATTCAGTATGCTGTTTTGTGACCATGCATGTAGTTTCGTTTACAATCGGACTGTAAACGATATTTCGTAAATATCAAAAATACTTTGCAAGGAAGGTATTTGCGGCCTTACCCAATGTCGCCAAATTTATACGGAGGAAAGAAATAAAACTTTTATTACAGAGTATGCGAGAAAGTTCCGGGGAAACTATTCTCGTTGGTTTGTATAAGAAATATTGAGCAGAAAAGATTCTCTTCATTCTCAAAGTATTCGAACTCCAGACTTTTTTTTTGGGGGGGGGGGACCTTCTTTTTTTGTTTGTGATAACTTGATACCTAATAGAAAATCATTAATTTTGACGAAGGAAATGTGATGTGCGGTCTTATCGCGAGAAATTTAGATTCCAGCAGAATATTGGAGTCCTAAGGAATTCTGTCTGTCTGGCTATCCGAGTACAAGTGAGCACAAAACTAAAAAACGCAAAGCATGATATGAATAAAAATGTTTACAAAATTTCAACATCTACAGTGTAGGTTTGCATCCCATTTTGAAATTTGAAACTTTACATCTGTCAGTGGGTTAACTGTCTGTCGGTTTGTTCATTCTGTTGTATGCAAACACAAAACTCAAAAAAGCGATGGTTCAGAATAATGAAATTTGATATGTTATTGTTCTCACATACTCTCGTATAAATGCCTCATTCACTCTTTTCCTTCATAAATTTAAGGACCATGAGCAAAACTGGGTCACGAGTGCTCTGATTTTTATTTTTAAAGTCCCACACATAAAAGATGTATGCTTAGTAGTATATTAAACAAAATCGGATCTATATATTTTGGGAGCTTTTTCTTCGGCCGATTGAACTAAAGTCTGGCCAGAACTACTATTAGTCACGTATCAAATTTTCTTTCAGTTGTTACGTTTTTCAGTTATCGCATTCAAGGGTCGACAATGATCAGCTCTGGACAGAATTGGATCCAAATTTAAAACCTGTGTGTCAAACCTTATACATCGAACTTTTTAAGTTTTGTTGGTATCATGTTCACTTGTCCTCGGGCAGACTGACATACTTATTGGATATAGATTTTGCTCAAAATATTGTGAAATTCTCAAATTTATGGAAAAGACTACATATCAAATTTCATTCGTCAAGCTCCGGACATATCTTATTCATGATAGAGACTTTTTGACTTATTTTATTCATAGATAGAGAGACAGACAGATATAATTCTAAAATTATGTTTTTCGCATTCAAAGAATCTTGAAACGTGGAGGTTGGTCAAAATTTCGGAATCGAAAATTTGGATTTCTTAATATGATTAAAGCCACCATAATAATACGCATAATAGTTTCATAACTCGAATTAATTAAAACAAGTTTAGAATCTTGACAGATATTAGGAAATGATTGAATTACTGATCTGGATATTGATGACAGCATTGATAGATAGAACTGAAAGCGGTACTAAGCATCTTCTATACGAGTTGGTAAAAACTGTATGAAAATAGAATTAGCAACAATAAAAAGCTTTTTTTTTTAATTTTAAAATAGTATAACATTTTCTTTTATGGAATATTTTTCTCCGAAGTTATTGAAGATAAGTCAACCCTCTAACTCTCCGACCCGCCACGAAGGCACACGGATTTAAACCATAAAACTGAATGACCGGACCGTCGCAACAGCACAATTGGCGGGAAATGTGGTTGAGTTCTAAGGGCCGTCACCGGCCACGGTACAACCCTTCCCGAAGGAAGTACGTCCCGTCATCGATGGGAGGAGTCAGATCCCCCACCTATTAGTGTACCCTCCAGGGTGGCGAGATCCAACCACCATGCCGGAAGCATCTTTACCTCATTTCGAGGTGTCCCCCGGGGGTTAGTTATTGAAGATAAACATAAAAAATTTCGATTAATTTTTAATTAATTAAAAATCTAATATATTTGAAAAATGGTATCTTTGTGAGCATCTACTAACCAACAAATAACTACAAGTCCAATTTAGTAGCTGCACGTTCTACAATCTATTCATCCTATAGACCGTTTTTTCTCCGAGGTTATTGAAGATATACATCGAAATTTCGACTAATTTTTAATTAATAAAAAATCTAATGTATTTGATAAATTCTTTCTTAGTGAGCATCTACTAACCAACAAATAACTACTAGTTCAATTCAATAATTACACACTCTACGATCTATGCATCCTATAGACCAATTTGAATGATTTTTGCATCGCATAATTTACAAATAAAATGAAGCCAATAAATATTATGATGTGAGATAATATGAAAGGGAGAAAAAACCGCCCGCATGCAGCATTTTTCCCGTGTTTAACGAATTATAACGATTTCGAACGAAAAACACACACATTAGATTACAGCCACTTCGCTATTAACCCTCACAATGGCATTAATATTGATACAATTAATAAAAGCTGCTTGATCAGAGCAAAAGAAAATCTTCTTTCATCGGTTTTTTTTTTTTTTTTTTTTTTTTTTTTAAGAAGGCAGCTGGAATTATTTCTGTGGAATCAGCTGAAAGAGACAGCCGGGAAAAAAAGGCGCGTGTGATCTATTCGCAGATGCTGTTTAGACTCGAGTTCAATGTCATCCACTAGATGACGTCTGTTTTTTTTGTGTATGTGCCTTTTTAGAGGATAGAATACAGTGTCTGGTCTTAGGATTCAAGTGTTTGAATTTGTTTGCTGTTTGACATAGAAAGTTAACTTTTGAATTTAGTAATCTGACATATGAACTAATAATTCATGGTGATGACGGACTTGAACATAAGCAGGTCGATTAATTTTTCTAGTTGCCAAATGAATAGGTTTGTAAAAAATAGAAGTTTTATAAATTTTAAAATGTAAGGGTAAAAATGAGACATTGTTAAATATAATTAATAATATAGTTTATTTAATTATCAGAATAGTTATAAATATCAAAAACCTGCTTCAATAATATTATGTACAAAAGTGTATACTGAGCAGTCTAAAGTTGTAATAGATAAACAGAAGCAAATATATTTACACGATAATAAGACAAAAAAATTTAACTAAATTAAAACATTAAATGCCCTGAAATATGACACTAAATGGACCAATTTTCACTTCTCATAAACGTAGTACAGAGAAAGTACAGTAATCGTCAAAGAATTCGAACTAAATATTTTGACGAATCTCCACGTTTTAGACATTCCTGAGTTTCGTAAAACACATTTTTGAAGAAATCGTCTATCTGTCTGTGCAAAGATAATTCTAAAACGATTTGTGCTAAACTGTTGAAATTTGGCATAACGTATTTTACCCAAGTTTGCAGATTTTTATCAAATTTGAAGTAAAATCAGTTCTGAGGAAGTCCATCTGCCCGACTGTTCGAATATGAGTTAACAAGATAATTACAAAACGAAGAGAGCTAGATGCATACAATTCGGTATAAAGATTTAACATCTATAGTATAGACGCCTGTCAAATTTTGAACCAAATTCAACCAGGGCTTGACCATCCATTGGACTGTACTTTCAGAAACATGTAAACACAATAATTCAAAAATGCAATGGCTTGAATATATCAAATCTGATACAGGATTTTGTCGTTGTTGCTGTTACTTATGGTACTTGTACAAGCCCGCTACGAAGTCAGTAAAGGATTTTGTAACTACAAGTGGTGTTCTGTTATTTTTATTTCAATCAGTTGGGGAAAAAACGTCTAAAACGCAAATTCGATTCTCGGATGCTACTAACGGTATACCAGTGATTAATTGCCAAAATGTTCGCCAAGAATGACACGGTATATTCAGTAAAACTGCTATATTCAAGCCAAAAGTTAATATTTCGTAACTATTGAAGCCAATGCCATACAAATAGTTCTCTGGTTAGGCAAGTTTATTAAGAGTATCTGCGAGGACCACTCCCGCTGGGTTTAAAAGAGGCACCTCACAATGTGCGTTGCTTTGTGCCACAATATATCTAAATCCGTCACAGATTCATAATTTCAGACCAAGAGAAATTGAAATAGATTTTGTCTTAGATACGCCCTTTTATTTTTGCTTTCCCCGCATAGGGAATAAAATTTTACAATTGCCGAAAAAATTGAATTATCGTGTCGATGAATCTCCAGCTTTAGATCTTTTAGAGACAAAGAATTTTTAATTAATTTTTTTTTCTGTATGGCTATGACGGATTTTTAATTAGACAGTAGCTTAGAACCATTGAGTTGATTGAGTTCCTCAGGCAGATCGATCAAAAAATATTATTGCACTATAAACAAATTTGAAAAAAGCATAAATTCTATGGATTATAAAATATTAGAGCGGGAAAATATGTCTGCATTCAATTACTAAAATCACTTTAAAACAACTAACAATATAAATAATTATTTTCTATAATATTTTAGAATATTAATCATACATTTAACTGATAATGTTATAGTTTTATTTGACAGGGCATGTAAAATAATTATTTTTAACACTGTATTTCATTGAAGTTTATTCTTTTCTTATAATCTATTATATCAATTGATTGCTTTTGTTTGAAACTAAGAAAAATGATAACTAATAATCGTAGCTAATTTTTCAAGAATTTTATTATTCAAGTCATTATTCCATTGCAGACATATTAAAAATGAATAAATAAATAAAAGCACATATAGTTTACAAAATTAGATCTAAGGAAGTTGATTAAGTTAAACATGTGTTGAAATGGGAAATTTTATTGGTCAGTTATTAAAAGAGAAATTTCAAAATGTTCCTTGCCTGCAGTGACGGATTCAAACATTTTACGGTCCTAGGCAGTCCCCATTCTAAGGTAGTAATTCCATTCTTTTAGTATCGCTTCCAATATAGTTTTAAAGTTCAATTCGATGCCAACTGATTAACATTATTTTAAATATTCTTTTTTATTTAATAACTTTATTTTTAATATTCAAAAATAACGATAAACTAAAATTATATAATTCTTAATTCGGGGTCATTTTCGAAAAAAATTGAATTCAGTATCTAATGCATAGAAATTTTTAATGTAAAATAAATTTTAAATATATCCACAAAGTCTTAATTTTATCAATAAAAACAAAAAAATTAATAACTTTTTTGTGAAGGAGGTCTTATTTATCATATACCATACATTATTAAGCTTCAGCCGCGCCGAAACCCATTAATGATTCAAAGGATTTATCTATTCACCATTGTTTTGATACAAAAAAAAAAAAAAAAAAAAAAATCTTACTGCCTGAGCATGCGTACTAATGGCTGATATTACAGATTCTGAGCGACATTTCGCGAAGCAATTCTGGATGTAACATGAGTAGGATACCTGACTTTACTGTATTGTGTACAGGTCGATATTAATTCTCAGTTGTACCTAATACCACCGGTAACCAAACCCTTTTTCGTCGGTGCCTATTATTAATTCTACTTTGTTTGCTTAAAACGTTAAAAAGTAAGGACCTTTATGAAACAAAAAATTGATAGTAAGAGTTTAATTTTCATTTTGTTTTTAAGTATATCGCATTTCTATATTTAGATTGAAGAAATGTTTTCATTTCAAGTAATTTTTATTTACGTTCAATTTATTTTTTATTGATTACAATTTTATTATTTAAATTACCTGCTTGCTTCAAATAAAAGAAAATAGCTAAAGAATATCGATTTATTTATTCATAGAAAATTCCATCAATGTTTTATACCATTCATAAGGTTTAAGAATCGTATTGATATGATGCTTCAAATAAACGAAAATAGGTGAAAAATATTGATTTATTTATTCATAGAAAATTCCATCAATGTTTCATATTATTGATAAGGTTTAAGGATCGTATTGATATATTGTTTCAAATAAACGAAAATATCTGAAAAATGTTGATTTACTTATTCATAGAAAATTCCATCAATGTTTTATATTATTGATAAGGTTTAAGAATCGTATTGATATATTGTTTCAAATAAACGAAAATAGCCAAAGAATATCAATTTATTTATTCATAGAAAATTCCATCAATTTTTTATACATTGATAAGGTTTAAGAATCGTATTGATATATTGCTTCAAAGAACGAAAATAGCCGAAGAATATCGATTTATTTATTCATAGAAAATTCCATCAATGTTTTATATCATTGACAAGGTTTAAGAATCATATTGATATAATCTGCTGGGTAACTAAAAAAGCATTCAAAAATCAACTTTCAGTAATTGATTAAGATTTAAGGATAAATAAAAAACATTTTATACAAAATACGCAAACTTTGTGATTTATTTACTGTTGTAAGATATTTAATTTGTTGTCTGCAGTATTTTCTATCAGTATAGTCCATTATATAATAATGGATAAATTCAGTAAAAATATTAAATTGATGCCAAAAATTAATATTTCGTAACTATTGCACGCCAATGCCATGTAAGGCGTTCTCTGTCATGGCAAGTTTATTGGAGAATATGCGAAAAAGTTTTATGGAGACTACTTCCTCTGGTTTTCAAGGGTGTATCATTCCGTCAAACTTAATGAATAAATTATAAAATTTGCTAAATTTATGAAAAAAAAAATTGGGATATAATTATACGGAGGACATCTTAAAACGAATGAAACAGTAACATAAATGTAGCACTTAGAGAAAGGAGGCATAGAAACACCTCAATTCGACCCCGGTTAGCACGTGTTCTTTTGTTTTCTACACCAGCCAGACAGCAAATACAATGCGCATGAAAATTAATCGAATTACTTGCGGAGCAGTGAATTAATCTACATCAGCGCAGGTGCTCAAATCTTTTTCCGGAACGCACAGTAGCCAAAGCACACAGATGTATTTTCGTACCGCTGGCAGACAGTCAAGCCGGGAGTCGTAGATCCGTCTTAGTGATGTTTTCGTTGATATACGGCCAAACACAAAAAGTGATGACAAAAGTTGTGACCTTTTTCTATTATTGCT
The DNA here is from genome assembly GCF_947563725.1 of Argiope bruennichi. Taxonomy (NCBI): domain Eukaryota; kingdom Metazoa; phylum Arthropoda; class Arachnida; order Araneae; family Araneidae; genus Argiope; species Argiope bruennichi. The sequence continues at coordinate 33,487,305 of NC_079161.1, read as the reverse complement.
TTTAAGTGTTACTCGAACAGAAATAAAGGACCGTTAAGTGTCAACGTTCCATGGAGTAAGGGAAAAAATATTTTTTTTAAATAGATTTGAACATTTTGTCCGCGACATATCCTGACCAAAGCTGGAGAAAATAAAATAGCCATTTTCGAAAGAAAAATTCTGCTAGTCATTCTTGGTAGAATAGAAATCAACAATGTTTGCAGAAGAAAATATAACTTTGAGCTATATAAAATCTATAGAGAGGCAGATATTATAAAGTTCATAAAAATAAATCGGATGAATTGGGCGGTTCATATATTTAGAAGGAATAATGACTCCATATTAAAAAAAAAAAAAAAAATCTTTTACATAGACTCAAAATAAGATTGATGGAGTCAGTGGAGACAGACTTCCTATCTATTCAAGAGAGAAATTGGCAAACAAGTGTCAAAAATAGAATGCGGTGGAACAGAATTCAGAGGAAGGCACTGGCCCACCTTGGGCTCTCTAGCCAAATATGAAGATGATGTCCGCAACATCATACAATATAATAAGTTTAATTCATCCATTAATTTTAAGTTTGATTCATCTATCTTTGTTTCATTTTTAAAATTTTCTTTTAATTACAAATTTTCTTTTTCTATTATTGCTTTTAAGTGTTGATCGAATAGGAATGAAGGATTGCTAAGTGTCAACGTTTCGTGAAAAAAAAAAATGTTTAAAGCAGACTGCAACACCTTGTTCGCAATATCATAAATAATAATATTTTAAGTTTAATTCATCTGTCTTTGTTTTATTTTTAAAATTGCTTTTATTTACAAAGTGACAATAACTTGCTTAGAAAAAATAAATGTATTTATTATTGCTGCCACACGGATAGATATAAATATTTTTACTAAAGAAATACAGGAAATAATATTGAAAAATAAACGAAAAATACGCAAAAATGTATTAAAATTAAAGATAAAATTTGTACGGTAATAATATTGATAAAACAGAACAACTTACTAGTTTTACTTTCGAAGGGTTAAAAATAATGTAATAAAATTAAAAAATAGTTTTTATGCGATATTATAAAACAAAATTATTAAAAGAAAACACCAATTTGATTAATTTTTGATCAAAAGACTAATCAGTATTCGATAAATTTCTTAATGGGTGTCTGCTTCTCCAGAAAGAACTACGTGCCAATTTTGGTAGCTGTAGACCCAACAGTCTCATCTATAAAGAGTTTTGAATGATTTTTACTTTCTCATATGCGAAGTAGAAAGACAGTATTATATTTGTACAAAAAATTGTCCAAAATTTGTCCAAAGATTTTGACAAATTTTCATATAACAGACATGCATGAGTTCGAAAAACACATTTTTGGCATTATATCTGTTCGCCTGCTGGCACGATAACTCAAAAATGCTTTAAAATAGACGGATAAAATTTTGAATCCGGATTTTATATACCATATTTGTAAGTTTCAATAAAATTTCGAATGAAATCCATTCAGAGGATGCCTGTCTGTTCGAATACAAGTGAACTCGATAGATACAAAACGTAAAAAGCGAGGTGAAAAGTTTAGGATCTTTAAAGATTATTATCAAATTTTGAACCAAATCTATCAAAAGGTTGATCGTCTGTCGATCTGTACTTTCCAGTGCATATAAACTCAATAACTCATAAACATAATGGCTTAAATCAATGCGATTCGGTATTCTACAACTGTTATTCCGTATCGAAGTTTGGTTTCATTCGATTGGGAAAAGGGCATCCAAAATACACTTTCACACGCTAGATTCAGTAAAAACGCTAGATTCTCGCCAAAGATCTACATGTCGGAACTATTGTTCGCCAAAGCATGCAAGGTATTCACGATCCATAATTTATTTTCAATGGGCCTTTATTGGAGAGTATTCGAAAAAGTATCGGGGGGGGGGCGGGAGGGGTTCTGCGATTTTCTTCATATATGATGCAATTTATAGAATACAGATACCTATTAAACAATATCCTATTAAAGCAAATTCAAATTAAAGAAAACTTTTGATTAATGCAATTATTGAATGTGCGCTGCAATAATCAAGGCATCTATATGTGAATAATTATTGCATTTTTTTAAATGTATACTGTTAATATCAAAACAATATTGATGAAGGTTGAGAATTAATACAAATAATTTTTATAAGTCTCACGAAGAGCTCGTTTGGCCTCGCACTCTTGAACCATGTTAGATGACAAGGACGGTACTTGAGCCAGCTGCCTTCTCATCGGACTTCCGACCCTCATCAACAGGGAGATACGTGATTTTGGCAAATTTAATTTGCACAAGGTCTGCTTACACGGCCGTCTTTCGGAAGAACCAATACTTCGACCTCCAACCCACCCCTTGAACCCCAAACTTATCACCAGGTCAACGATTATTATTAGTCCCTCTACTACCATTTCATTTATATATTTACGCACTTCGCATTATATAATAAATATAATTTTTTTTTAATTTTTGGTTTTTAGCACTATTTTATTATTTCCATCTTATAAGGGCAATTATTGTTATTTATATTATTAATGAGATGTATTATTTCAAAATAAGTAATATAATTTGTTTTATAATAAAAAAAAACGTTCAGATTTCTAATCTGTCTCTTTTTTTTTCAATGATTAAACATTACAAAATATATTTCCAAAACCAATTTTCATAAATGATTTATAACTGTAAATGAAGGATATATTATTAAAAAGAATAATTATCATAGCAATTTTTAAGATATCTTTTAAGAAACTAGCTGCTTTTAGTGACCAATTGGTTATGAGGGAGCGCTGGTTCCGTTTAACTTCATTTAAATAAATATCTTATGTCTTGCTTTACATGATTCTTTCAACATAGGAGAAGGTCGCTTAATGAAAACCAATCCCATGATAACAGTGTGGTGAATAGCTTATAAGCCAGTTAACAACTACGCTACACGAGCAATTGCTTTTGTATCATGGTCTTGTTACTGGACTGCGAACCACAAGGTCCCAGGTTCTATCCTCGCGCATCCCAATCCGCCACATTGGTGACCTCGGACACTGAACCTTCAACCTTCGTACAGATGATGTGGCGCTATCTACCCACAGCAAACCAAAGTCGTCAGACTCACTTGACGCAGCAACAGCATCAGCAACCACTCTGCTCAAATGGGTATAGGCGCATTAGAATCAACAGCTAATACATCACCACTCAACAGCCATATCGTTCGTCTCACCTCCAACTCACTTTAGGGGGGAGTCTATAGTGAATAGCTTATAAGCCAGTTAACAACTACGCTACCCGAGCAATTGCTTTTGTATCGTGGTCGTATTACTGGACTGCGAACCACAAGGTCTCGGTTCTATCCTCGCGCATCCCAATCCGCCACATTGGTGACCTCGGACACTGAACCTTCAACCTTCGTACAGATGATGTGGCGCTATCTACCCACAGCAAACCAAAGTCGTCAGACTCACTTGACGCAGCAACAGCATCAGCAACCACTCTGCTTAAATGGGTATAGGCGCATTAGAATCAACAGCTAATACATCACCACTCAACAGCCATATCGTTCATCTCACCTCCAACTCACTTTAGGGGGAGTCTATAGTGAATAGCTTATAAGCCAGTTAACAACTACGCTACCCGAGCAATTGCTTTTGTATCATGGTCTTGTTACTGGACTGCGAACCACAAGGTCCCAGGTTCTATCCTCGCGCATCCCAATCCGCCACATTGGTGACCTCGGACACTGAACCTTCAACCTTCGTACAGATGATGTGGCGCTATCTACCCACAGCAAACCAAAGTCGTCAGACTCACTTGACGCAGCAACAGCATCAGCAAGCACTCTGCTCAAATGGGTATAGGCGCATTAGAATCAACAGCTAATACATCACCACTCAACAGCCATATCGTTCATCTCACCTCCAACTCACTTTAGGGGGAGTCTATAGTGAATAGCTTATAAGCCAGTTAACAACTACGCTACCCGAGCAATTGCTTTTGTATCGTGGTCGTATTACTGGACTGCGAACCACAAGGTCTCAGGTTCTATCCTCTCTCAATTTAATCTTCCACAATAGTGTCATTGAAAACTTAAATGTCTGAGAATCTATTTCAAATCACACGTTGTCTTCTGTAGTAATACAATTTCAGTTTCTGATTACGCATTTAAACTACTCTGCTAAACAACAAAATATTTCTTCCTTAACTTTCTACAAATTAAGAAATTCACGAGATTATAATATTTGACGAAATAATGAAAACGACTTGAATTTCATTAAAACAACTATATCTATTACTAAAAATCATGCTCAAAATAATTTTTTTAAATAATTGTCAAAATTCAGGAATATATTTCATGAAAATTATACTGGCATCATTAAAAAGAAAGTTTTTAAAATTTTAAAAATTTCACCAACGTCAAATAAGTACGCTATAATATTTCAGCTCAGGGGGAACATTTTCATCTCCTAAATTATAACTACTCCAAATTTAGCAGCTCTAGATTAAATAGCCTATCCTATACAGCGCTGACGTATGCTTATGAGCAAACACTTTCTTTCATAAATATAACTAGAAATGGTACAATGTAATTCCAAAAACTGAGATTCACTAAAAAATACTATCGAATATAAAGATTTTCTTTAAAAAATAAAAGCAGTAAAGAAAATTATTTGATTAATTTAAGTTAGAAATAAATACATAGAAAAATATCTATGTCAAGTTTTTAAACAGAATCCACAAAAATTTTATATCCGGGACCCCTAGCGCCTTCAAGTCTTTAATTGTCCCCTGAAAATATAAAGAGTCGTCAAAAGCTTCATGACAATTATCTCCACATTTTCAGTCATGCGAAATATAGAGAGAAAAAAATAGTGCTAACGATTGAAATGTTTTTATTTACATACTTCGCATTCGAAAAATTTAAAAAGAGAAAGAGAATAATTTATTAAAACCATCTGCTATTGGAAATGAACTACTCGCCAAATATTTACTTCACCTCGACTACTTTTATTTCCCGTTCTATAATTCAAAAATACTTTTCGCTTAATTCCTTCTCAGTATCCATCTCCTCACATTCCCTCAACCCAAAATTATAAATTACAAAAAAAAAAAAAACATTATTTAAGAATTAGACGTTAAAATAATTATCACCAAGCCCTTACGTGAACTGAAAAAAAATATTGCTCGCCAAATATTTACTTCACCTCGACTACTTTTATTTCTCGTTCTATAATTCAAAAACACTTTTCGCTTGATTCCTTCTCAGTATCCATCTCCTCACATTCCCTCAACCCAAAATTATAAATTACAAAAAAAAAAAAAAAATTATTTAAGAATTAGACGTTAAAATAATTATCACCAAGCCCTTACGTGAACTGAAAAAAGAAATTGCTCGCAAAATTTTTACTTCAACTCGACTACTTTTATTTCTCGTTCTATAATTCAAAAACAATTTTCGCTTAATTCCTTCTCTGTGTCCATCTTCTCACATTCCCTCCCGCGAAAAATATGAATTACAAAAAAAAAAACAAAAAAAAAAATTATTTAAGAATTAAACTTTAAAATAATTATCAGCAAGCCCTAACAAGAACTGAAAAAAAAAAAATTGCTCGCAAAATTTTTAAATTGCCTTGACTACTTTTATTTCTTGTTCTATAATTCAAAAACTCTTTTCGTTTAACTCATTTTCAGTATCCATCTTCTCACATCCTTCCGTCAAAAATATAATTACATTTTTTTTTTTATTTAAGAATTAGAATGTTAAAATAATTATCACCAAGCTCTTACGTGAACTGAAATATATATATATATATATATACTGTTCACAATTTTAAGAAACATTTCCTTTTCCCTTAGTTAATGAGAAAACCAACGTCATTTCCAATTTATTTTTAGTGTAGAGGCAAGGAGAAACTGGGGGATTGATTCAGCGCGTCGCGGAAACAATGCTTTCATTTGTTTAAGACCCAAAGCAGCCATCTTGTACACTTTTTTTTTTATTTGCTGGACCGAAAGGAATGCCGGGAACTCATCGACATCATCTGCTATCTTCTGTCGCTTTTCGCTCAAGGTGCGCAACGACTGGGAGAGGGGGGGGGGGTTATAAATAGTTCCGGTGTTGGGGGGGGAGGAAGAGGATGTTCCTTTTCATTAAAGGACAACAAATAGCGCTCTCTTTCCCCTCTTTTAAAAAGATGGCTTCACTGTGAGAAAGATAATGATAATTTGACTTTTCATTGGTGATGTCACTGTCTAAAAAGATGGGAGAAAAATAAGGCATTGTAGACCATATTTTTTTAATTAGTAAGTTTTTAATTATACTATGAGGTACTTGAGAGCATTCTGAGAGTTTCAGTTTCATTCCTTTTCTATGTTCGGAAAAGCGAATTCATCTATTTGAGAATTATTTAAATAAATAAATTGATAACAGTTAAGTGTTAATAGCATGAGTGTTGTTTTTTTTTTAATTATTATATCTTTAACTGTACTAAAAGATACTTGAGAGGGTTCCAAAAAAAAACTATTTTCAATTTCTTTCTATGTTCTCGAAAACGAGAACAACCATTTAAGAAATATTATAATTTAAATAAATAAATAGATAACATTGATAGTTGTGAATGTATATGTTCAAGTTATTTTTTTAATTAATATATTTTTAATTATACTAAGAGGTACTTGCGAGAACTGTGAGAGTTTCAGAAAAAATATTTTCAATATCTTTCTGTTGTTCGAGAAAATATTTACCATCCATTTGACAGTAACTTCAATAAATAGATCGATAACATTGACAGTTATGAACATATGTGTTCAGTTTATTTTTTAATCAGTACATTTTTAATTTTGCTAAGAGATACTTGAGAGGATTATGATGTTATCAAAAAATTATTTTCAATTTCTTTCAATGGTAGGGAAAACAAGTAACACCCATTTAAGTATAATTTCAATAAATTAATGTTATTTAATTGTAACTTAAATAACATTGATGATTATGAGCATATGTGTTCAGGTTATTTTTTGAATTAGAATGTTTTTAACTATATTAAGAACTATACTAGAGAGCACTGTAAGAGACTCAAAAAAAATTATCTTCAATTTCTTTCAATGTTCGTGAAAATATAAAATTCGTTTAAAAATAAATTAAATAAATAATTTGATAATATTGAAAATTATGAACATATGTGTTCAGGTTATTTTTTAAATTGGTGTAATTGCTATTTTAGAAATAAGATATACTGAAGAGCATTGTGAGAGTTTCACATAATTTTTCAAATTTCTTTCTATGTTATCAACCATTTTTAAAAAAATAAATGAATCGATAATATTGATAAATATGAACATATGTGTTCAGGTCATTTGTTTGATTAGTACATATTTAATTATGCTTAGGATTGCTTGAAAAGATTGTGAAGGTTTCAAAAAATTATATTAAATTTCTTTCTGCGTTTGGGAAAACAAGTATTAACTATTTAAAAATAACTTAAATAAATATATAGATAGCCCTGACGGCTATGAACATAAGTGTTCAGGTTATTTGTTAATCAGAATACTTTTAATTATGCTAAGTGACACTTGAGAGGATTGTGAAAGTTTCAAAAAAATTATTTTCAATTTCTTTCTGTCTTTGGGAAAACGAGTAATACCTATTTAAAAATAACTTATATATAAATAAATAGATACCCCTGGCGGCTATGGACATATGTGTTCATCCTATTTGTTAATCAGAATGCTTTTGATTATGCTAAGAGATACTAGAGAGGATCATGAGAGTTTCAAAAAAAATTATTTTAAAATTTCCCCTTATGTTAGGGAAAACAAGTAACATCCGTTTGAAAATAACAAATAAGTAATAAATAACATTGACAGTTCTGAACATATGAGTTCAGGTTACTTTTAATTGTTTTTATTTTAATATTTTTAATTTTTAATTGCACTAAGAAATACTTGAGAGCATTGTAAGAGTTTCAGAAAAATTATTTTCAATTTTTTTTTTTTCTGTTTGGGAAAGCGAGTAATACCCATTTAAGATAACTTAAATAAATGAATAGGTAACATTGAGGGTTATGAACACATGAGTTCAGTTTATTTTTTAATTAATATATTTCAAATTATACTTAGAAATACTTGAGAGGATTGTAAAGATTTCAAAAAAATTATTTTCAATTTTTTTTTTTCTATGTTAGTGAAAACGAGTAGCATCCGTCTGAAAATAACTTTAAAAACTAAACAGGTAATATTAACGGTTATGAGCATATGTATTAAGGTTATTATTTTAATTAGTATATTTTTAATTGTTTTAAGAAATACTAGAGAGTATTGTGAGAGTTTGAAGAAAATTATTTTCAATTTCTTTCTATGTTCGGGAAAACGATTAACACCCATTTAAGAATAACTTATATAAATAAATAGATAACACTGACGGCTATGAACATATGTGTTCAGGTTATTTTGTGATTAGAATGCTTTTAATTATTCTAAGAGATACTTGAGAGGATTGTGAGAGTTTCAAAAAAATTATTTTAATTTTCTTATTATGTTAGGGAAAATGAGTAACGTTCGTTATAAAATAACAAATAATTAATAGATATCATTGACAGTTATGAACATATGGATTCAAGTTAATTTTCAAATAGTATATTTTTAATGGCACTATGAGATACTTGAGAATAGTGTAAGAGTTTTAGCAAAATTATTTTCAATTTCTTTCTATGTTCGGGAAAACGATTAACACCCATTTAAGAATAACTTATATAAATAAATAGATAACACTGACGGCTATGAACATATGTGTTCAGGTTATTTTGTGATTAGAATGCTTTTAATTATTCTAAGAGATACTTGAGAGGATTGTGAGAGTTTCAAAAAAAATTATTTTCATTTTCTTATTATGTTAGGGAAAATGAGTAACGTTCGTTATAAAATAACAAATAATTAATAGATATCATTGACAGTTATGAACATATGGATTCAAGTTAATTTTCAAATAGTATATTTTTAATGGCACTATGAGATACTTGAGAATAGTGTAAGAGTTTTAGCAAAATTATTTTCAATTTCTTTCTATGTTCGGGAAAACGATTAACACCCATTTAAGAATAACTTATATAAATAAATAGATAACAATGACGGCTATGAACATATGTGTTCAGGTTATTTTGTGATTAGAATGCTTTTAATTATTCTAAGAGATACTTGAGAGGATTGTGAGAGTTTCAAAAAAATTATTTTAATTTTCTTATTATGTTAGGGAAAATGAGTAACGTTCGTTATAAAATAACAAATAATTAATAGATATCATTGACAGTTATGAACATATGGATTCAAGTTAATTTTCAAATAGTATATTTTTAATGGCACTATGAGATACTTGAGAATAGTGTAAGAGTTTTAGCAAAATTATTTTCAATTTCTTTCTATGTTCGGGAAAACGATTAACACCCATTTAAGAATAACTTATATAAATAAATAGATAACAATGACGGCTATGAACATATGTGTTCAGGTTATTTTGTGATTAGAATGCTTTTAATTATTCTAAGAGATACTTGAGAGGATTGTGAGAGTTTCAAAAAAATTATTTTAATTTTCTTATTATGTTAGGGAAAATGAGTAACGTTCGTTATAAAATAACAAATAATTAATAGATATCATTGACAGTTATGAACATATGGATTCAAGTTAATTTTCAAATAGTATATTTTTAATGGCACTATGAGATACTTGAGAATAGTGTAAGAGTTTTAGCAAAATTATTTTCAATTTCTTTCTTTGTTCGGGAAAATATTTATCGTCCATTTAAAAATAACTTAAATAATAATGATAATTATGAGCATATATATTCAGGTTATTTTTTAATTAGCACCTTCTTAATTATAATAACAGACGCTTGAGAACACTGTGAAAGTTTCTGAAAAATTATTTTTAATTTCTTTCTATATTCAGGAAAACGACTAACACCCATTTAAGAATAGCTTAAATAAATATATAGATAAAATTGACAGTTATAAACATATGTGTTCAGTTTATTTTTTAATCAGTGTATTTTTAATTATATTATGAGAGTTTCAGTTTCTTCTTATACTCGAGTAAACATTTAACATACATTTGAAAATAACTTAAATAAATAAATCGATAAAACTAGCATATATATGCAGGTTACTTTTTTTAATTAGTATAATTTTACTACATTATGAGATATTTGAGAGCATTATGAAAATTTCAGAAAAATTATTTTCAATTTCTTTCTAAGCTCGAGTAAACATTTATCATCAATTTGAAAATAACTAAAATAAATAAATTGATTATCACGTTAATTTTTTTAATTAGTATAATTTCAATATATTAAGAGATACTTGAGAGCATTAAGTAAATTTCAGAAAAATTATTTTCAATTTCTTTCCAATGTTGGAGAAAACATTTATCATCAATTTGAAAATAACTTAAATAAATAAAGCGATAACATTGGTAATATGAACATATATATTTAAATTATTTTTCAATTAATCCATTTTTTTATTATACTAAGAGATGCCTGAGAGCATTGTAAGGGTTTCAGAAAAGTTATTTTCAATTCCCTTCTATGTTCGAGAAAACGATTAACACCCATTTAAAAATAACTTAAATAAATAAATCGATAATACTAGTATAAAGTATGAGTTTAATTGCAATTATAAACACATGCCTCAGTTTAATTTAGTATTAATTACCTGAATTTTTAAAAAAAGGAGTAAAAATGATTATTATATAATTATCTGAGCCGGTTATGAAGTCTAATATTACGATTAATTTTGTATAAAATTTTGAAAAACCGTTTCTCCTACAGATAAAACTTGCCAAATTTTGTCGTCTCCAATGTAAAAGGTTTTGATGTCCCCATCACTCATAAGATAATTTATAAACAGTGTTATAAATATCAGTTTATTAAAAGGAAACTAGCAGCCTTTCCGACTCGCTTGTTCGTCAATATTAGTGATTGTTTTAGGCATTTATTAGGCAGTCCAAAACGGTATGTTAGTTTAAGTAAACATAAATTATATTTAGTTTAATCTGAGACTGAGGGATAACTGAGGGATCCGTCAGTAGAAAAGTTTACAAATAAATTAGTTAAAACGGAAGAAATCGAATAGAAATAGCAATCTTCAAACTGATTCACACGGATTCCCCTAAAATTAGCTTACAAATCGTGAATTATTTATCAAGACAATTTTTAGATCAGAATTTATTTTAAAAATATTTTAATAGATAAAAATTATTCTTGTTAAGATGTAAGAACTTGATGTTGTTTTGCTTTATGTATATATATATATATATATATATATATATATATATAATAGTATTTTCATAGATTTTTTTTTAATTTTTAATTTTTTTAGTAGGCAAAAAAAATTTTGAAGCTTGAAAGATTTTGAAATAAAAAAAAACCATCGCTTTTCTAAAAATTAACGATTGCACAATACAATAGTCGCGTGATCAGATCATTACAAACTAGTTACAAAAAAAAAAAAAAAAAAAGAAAGAAAGATCTTGGGGAAAAAGAAAAAAAAAAGTTTTGGAGCTTGTCCGGTTTTGAGATGGAGGGGGGAGGGGGAACATAGCTTTTCTAAATTCCACCGCATGCGTAATCTGAAAGTCACATGTCTGTATCAAATCAGTTTAAACTGGTTCATAACTTAAATTAATTAAGACAAACAATGACTTAAAAAATAATAATGTTCTCACATGATAACTTGAAATTTGCAATAGCAAATTTCAATTTTTTTTAAATTCTGTTATGAATTTTTGTATTTTAAAATTTTTTATTTATTTATTATTTTATTTTATAATTTTTTTATTTAGTTTCGGCGTTCTTACTGTATGTCAGCAATTAAAAAAAAAAAAAAAGGTGCAAATTTTTGAAGCAGATTTAGACTGACTCTAGGTTCCCATTGAGGGATCATAGTACACACGCTTCCATTCCAAGGTCAAACACACGAGGATCGTATTCGAGACTATTTTATTGGGAGCAACGATACACTTTATATATCTCCCCTCCCCCACTGCCAACTAGAATTACCTCCTAATATAGATCCTTTTTTCAGAAATAACACAGGTAATTCTTCTAAAAGCAACACGTGGGCAGATAGTTCACAAAAAAAACAGCTATAATCATATCAACAAAGGGTTTGTTGTCAATGATTAAGATTACAGTTTTGGTCGATAGAATGGGGCGGGGGGATACACGTGCCGTTGCAGACGACCCTCTAGTACATAAGGGGATACTTTTCCGGAAAAAGAGTCACGTTGAGACCAGGTGAGAGGGACAACGTGATATCTATTTTTCGAAAACTTCTTTTTGCTTGGTCAGCACCCTTCAGGCACTTTTCGTCGAAAAGCGGAACAGAGAGACAGAGTGAACTATGTAATCATTAACTCCTTTTACTTGAGAAAGAGAGATCAGATTTTGATAGGCGCTGGCGGAGAGAAGTAAGACAATCTTTAAAATCAAAGACGACATGCAACTTTTATTGTAATAAAATGGTTATAGAACATTGAATTTAATTTCAAAATTGTGAAAATGCTTAATCTAAATCAGAAGAATTGTTCTCTTAATGATTGTTTCGTAAAAGGTGTCGCAAAATTAACGCAAGATCCGAATTTGCCACCATTTGTGCAGTAAAGTATTGGCAACTCCATTAAAAAAAACGTTTGAACGCTGATAGTTTAGGATTAGTAAAAATGGAGAGTTACACGACAAAGCAACGTGTTAACGCAAAATTTGAATTAATTAAAAACACATTTTTTTTCCTTTAAATTGTTATGTTTTTATTGAATAGTAAAGTACACAGTATAGGGTTATGTATGAAATAACCCATTGGGCAAATGGCCTCCACGTCTTTGCTGCCACATGCGCATTCTTTTGTCAAAATTTTCCCTGACAATTTTTCAAAAATGTGGCTGAATTTCATTGATGCAGTGTTGAATATCCTTCAATGTCACGTGCTTTTGGGCTTGTTGCCATAGGCCTTTGACTTCAAATAACCCCATAAAAAGAAATCCAATAGTGTTAAATCACATGATCTGGAGTGCCAACTCTCAAATTTTCGAACAATGCCCGCCAGACTTTCATTATTTTTGAAATTTTGTTCAACAATGAAAACAATTTGATATACCGTGAACTCTCCATTTCTACTAACCCTAAACTATCAGCTAACAAATGTTTTAATAAGGTTTCCAAAATTTTACTGCATAAATGGTAGCAAATTCAAATTTTCCTTACTTTTGGGGCTATTCTTTATAATTATACCAACTAGAGCTTTTGAGCTTAACTTCGTAGTATAATGAAAAGGAACGAATATGCATTTAGAACTACTTCCCCCTTTCTCTGATTGAGTCTGAAATTAGGCAAGGATCTGAAATTTTGATGCCAAGGACAAATTAAAAATTTCATTCATTTACCTTATTATCAGTTTAAGCTACTGCTTCCAAATATACATGCGTGAAAAATTTGATTGACTTAATAATGGCGATGAAATAATACGCCAGATTTCATTCCTCTAGCCTATATTTTTCATCACGTTCAAACGCACAGACAGACTGATTTCCCTTTAACAGATTTTATCCATCGAAAATAATCTACTATTTCAATGTGAACACGCATGCCAAATTTCATCTTTTTAGATCTTTCCATTTTTGAGGTATCGTACTCATTTAAATTTAATCCAATAATCACAATTAATTATTTTATTAAGTTAAATTAATCCAATTAATTAAATTTGATTATTGGATTAGTTTAAATCCAATAATCACATTTCTCAGGCTGAAGAAGAATTACACCTACATTAAAATTTAATCGAAAAAGGTATTAATTTTTGATTGCCTGTTGGTCTGTTTATTCGTACGTATGTACGATTAATAATTAAAAAAATGAAACAAGCCAGAAAGTTGAACTCTAATATGGCATCTTTACATCTAAATTGTAACCATAAGAACTTTTTTTTTTACCTTACAGAAACAAGAGCTTGCACAAGAGCTCGGATTTTTATTTTCAGGATCCTGCACATGAGTTTGTGCTTCATAAAATAGCGAAGAAACCCGGGCATGCATTTTTGCCACCTTCTTGCATATCGATTGAAATCAAAATTTTGCTCTGAAACTTCAACATTAGCAACAAGATCATATAACAAGTTTCATTTATTTAAATCATTGCGGTTTCGAGTTATCGCATTTACGAATGAACAGACTAATAGACAGATAGACTTTTGATGCATTTAATTGAAACACTGATGCGGATCTATTTTTTAGATCCTAAAACTTTACACCGAATCTCATTGACCTAGCTCTTACAATTTTGTTTGTTCACTTATAGTCCGACAGACAAACAAACAAACTTCCCAGGGATTTCGATCAAAATTTGAAAGAAATCTAAAAATTTGACGTAAAGACTACATATCAAATTTCATCATTCTGGCTCAACACATGTATGGGTTATTATATATCATATTCACATAATAACAGACACACATAATTCCAAAAATGTCTTTTTTCCAACTCAAGATTGAACTTTTAATTGTTGCAATTCTTTATATGAAAAAAAATAATAATAATAAACATCGAAACATAAAGTATCCAATCAACAAGCGACCAACCAAATAGTGGAGCTGAAAATTATAATAGCAAATTAAATGTCGTTGAATTATATCAAAACACTTTCAAAAGACCTCAATCATTTCATATATATAATTGTCCCCCATCGTCTGTAACGCTAAAAATATCCTCACCCTTTTGGTTTGCATCATTATCGAATGCGAATTGCCAATTTCTGTTTTGGCGTCTATCATCTGAGAGAGTTTTTTTTTTAATGTTTAAATTGATTGATTTATCGGCTTGCGAATAAAGCTCAATACAAATATAATTTAGTTATGGAATCGCAAAATATTTTATTTACATTTTTTTATACTAGATTGTAGCAAATGCATGGGTTTATGTTTATGTTAAAAATTATATTATTATAATATTTTCTAATATTTTGCTAATATTGCTAATATTTTCTCTCAGCTTTTTTTTTTAATCTTGTATTTGGCATTGCAATTTTTTTTTTTTTTTCGTTAGTGAATCATTATTCGTTTTTATCCGTTTTTAGAGATTGATTTTGATTTGAGTTTTGTGAAGCTCTGTAGTTCATAGAAATTTATATTAACTGATCGAATTGCTGATCCATATATTACTGACAGGACTGATCGATATAAGAGCAAATATAGAATCCTTATGCATTTGGAACTGATCGAATTGCTGATGCATATACTGCTCATAGGACAGATCGATAAAATTGCAAATGGAGAATCTTGATGCATTTGGAACTGATAGAATTGCTGGTTCAGACACTACTGACAGCACGGATCGATAGAATAGCAAGCATAGAATCCAGACACATTTCGAACATCGAATTTGTGATCTATATACTGCTGACAAGGGTGGATCGATGGAATACCAAATATAGAATCCTGTCATATTTGGAACCGATTGAATTGCTGGTAAAGATTCAACACTGATCGATAAAATAGCAAGTATAGAATCCTATCATATGTGGAAGTGATCGAATTGCTGGTCTAAGTACTGCAGAAAGCCACGGATCGATAGAATAATAAGCGGTAGTAAGCATATTTGCCGCATATTATTCTATCCACTTTAGGTGTATTCTCTTTCAATAATCTCTCCAAATTGGCGGATTGCAGGTTTATTAACTTTATAATAAAAACAGCAGCAACTTTTGACTGCTTCGCCAACCTTTTAAATAATATTAATTTAATCTAGCCAATCAATTTTAATGAATTACATGTTATATGCACATTGAAATTATTTTAAAAAGGTTTTTGAACTTTAAACTTTTAACATAATTTTAAAAAACCTGATTCGTTTTCGAAGTTGCGAAATTCATTGGTTAATGAAAAGACGAAATCGCTCCAGATGTTGAAGCAGAAAGCTCTGCCAAAGTTTTGTTTTGTTTTATCTCTCGAAACTGGAGGGAAGAGGTCAGGCAACCATCGATGATATATCTAGGGATCATGAGCTTTCACATGAAATCGAAATAAATGAAATCGGTCCAGTGGTGACTGTTTAATTTTACTATTGTTCTGGTTTATTTTAGTTTTTCCATACAAAAAGCTTAGTGAAATGGCGTTTTTGAGATTTCTATCGAGAAGGAAATGGGGAGGGTCGCGACCATGAGTTTCAAAATATATATATCCAAATTACTAACTTGAGCAACTAAACATGATCTTTCATATAATCAAACTGAACAACTGATATTGAGTAAATGACCATGCGCGACCATGATCATGAACTTTCATACAAAAAAAATTGACTAAACTCAGTCAGTAATAGAGCTTGAGTGAATATTTTTTTGGTTTCCCTATTTTTTTTTAGATACATATATTATATTACCAATAAAATTAAATAAAAGCAGAATATGATCCGATGATCATGAGGGGGGCGGGGAGACAAAATGATCTTTTATATTTGTTTTCCATTGATCCTTTATATCAGTTCGTTGGTATATCAAGAGGATAGAACCTCAAGCTGCAATAGTAATTATTGCTCTAAGAATTTGAATTAAAACGTTCAAATATATGATTAATTATATACATAATGGTCATTCAAGCAGCTTATACATTCTTTTAGACACTTCATATAGGTGCCCATAATTGCACATGAATGGAAAGTATTAGTGATGTAAATATTATTAATCAGCACCAATGATTTGGAACTCGAGACCACACTTTTGCCCCTAAATTTGTAATAAATTCACATGTCGCTTTTAAAATCTTTTAATCTTTTTGTAGCCATTTAAATTCATATTTAAAAAAATTTTTACTTTAGTTTTTAGAATCTGCCAACTTCTGGTTTTTACCCAAGCTCTTCAGGGTCTAATTTCTGTAACTGTAAGTGCCTAATGCAAACACTCCTAAAAACAAATTACCGACTCGGCTATATTTAGGGGAAAACCCCTTATCGAACGCATTCCCACTGATTCTTTTACCATCTTACTGCTGAGAGAATCCTAATCATGTTCGACAAATGATGTTACTGAATTTTTTTTACTTGATAAAGGAGTAAAATTGGATTTTATAACATAATTCGCTTCAACATTTAATAATAAACATCACACAATGCTTCATGTATAATAAATAAAAGCTTAAAAGGACTCTTCAATGTCCCAATGAATTGAGACATCACATACCCCTAGAACATCAGTTGGTGGGTTGTGAATTTCATAGCCAAGTTGTGCTTTTAACATGCATTATAGAAAAACTGATAAACTAATATAACCACAATCTACTTACTTGGGTCAGGCTGCTTTCCAGAATCTCTTCCAAGAATAGCTTAATGCACTAGAATTAAGGCTACACAGGCGGCGTCCTGGCATATTGGTAGCGCGTCTTCCCCGTGATCTGGGAGTTCTGGGTTCGAGTCCCGGCTTGGGCATGGTTGTTCTTCCGTTGTTCTGTCTGTGAGATATGTGAATGTGCCCTCCTGTAAAATGGGGTTGTGCAAGCGAATGAGGGATGCGTGAGTGGCAAATTCATACTCTTGGCCCTAGTTGGCGCTACTATAAAAACAAGAGACGCTCCCCCAACGGCTTAAATCACTGTCTTCGTAACAGCGGGCTTGTCCATGGCAAGCGCCATAAGAAACAACAATAAAGTTAGACATCTACCTCAGATGAAACTGCGATACTTTTCTCCTTATATATCTATGATATTCCCAGTGGCCTAGTTATAAGTGGCGTCCGATGTATAATTGATTTTGTCTCCATGGCGTCCCTAAGACTCATGCCTAGTGTATCTACACCTCTCTTTCATCCCCGGTCACTACGACAATAGATGCTTTCTCTTCATCAACAGTCTTTGACTCATGGTTTCAGTAGTTAATTAAAAGGATTAGTCTAGTCTATAATATCTTTATTTATTCTACGATCTGCCCCAATCCTTGATTTATGGAGACATGGATAAAGTCAATTACCCTGAATCAAATTATATCAATTTGAATAAAATAATAATAAAACCAAAAAATTCCTTTATTCTAAGCCACGATATACTCCAGTCATGAATTCTTGACTTATGGATTTGATTAATTAAGCTATGCTATGTTGGATCAGTTTCAACATAATAACAATGTAATTTAGAATGCCTTTATTCTAAGCTACGACTTAAATCTTTGACATGGATTTAGTTAATTACGCTAAACAAAGTAGGGTTAATCTCAATAACAATCAAGTCTAAAATGCCCTTATTCTAAGCTTGATATTCTCCAGTGCATGAATTCTTGACTTATGGATTTAGTTAATTAATCTATGCTATGTCGGATCAGTTTCAACACAATGACAATCTAGTCAAGAATGCCTTTATTCTAATACTCTCGAGTCATGAGTAGTTGACTTACGGATTTAATTAATTACGTTAGATCAAACGGGATGAGCTAAACAAAAAAAAAAATCTAGAATGCATTTATTCAAAGCTATAATGCTCCTCAGTCATGAGTTGTTGACTTTCAGATTTAATTAATTACGTTAGATCAAGTGGGGTCAGTCTGAATACGCAAGAGTAAAGCTTAGAATGTCTTTATTTTAAGCTACGATACTATCCAGTCATGAGTCGTTTATTTACGGATTTAGTTGATTATGCTAGATCAAGGGATATCAGTCTCAACACGCAACGGTAAAGTCTGGAATGCCTTTATTCTAAGATATGATACGCCCACATCATTCCATGAATAGTGAAATACAAACACCGCAGATCTTTTATCTTGCAAATTTGATCCTTATATAAGCAACTAGTTACCCTAATTCCCCAGCTAATTTCAATTTAAAAATAAAAGCTATTAGCTGAGATATTCATGTTAATAAAAACTATCAGTATTTTAGTTGACTGCTAGACAGCCCTCAAAGAGCTCAAATTCTCTTTATAAAACCGTCTAATAGCTAGCTGCTACCAGTGTAGGGTTTCTTAATAAGGAGATAACGTTTTTCTCTACTCAGATTGGCTTTATTATTTCTCTGAACGGAGTTAATGATATAACTTGTATTATGAAAATAGCTTAGTAATGATTTTTCGCAAAATAGAAAGGCAAAAGATCAGTTTTTGCAGTAAATATTTTATTTTTTTCCATAATTGGTCAGTTTTTCTCAGATAGCAAATTGAACTTGAATTTCCTAACTAAAAAAAAGGGTCCTTATTAATAAGCGGAAAAGTTTTTAAATGCTTCTGAGACAGTGAAGATTCGTGAATATTGAAAAATGACTGGAAACTAAAACATACTGAACGAAAAAAGACAAGTAGATAATAAATTAGAATTACGGAAATAAAAACTATCGTAAATTGATGGCGTTATTAATTTTCTTTTACTTCCTCGTGTAAAAATAGTATATAAAAAGAAAGTATTGCAGCTGCCGAATTCGACCACGAGATTTTGATGAATTTTCACCTTGTGGACCTACTTAAGTCCGAAAAAAGCTATTTTTATTTTTTCAAATATGAAATATAGAGAAAGAAATGCAATCGTCAAAGAATTCGAACTCAAAAAGCGAATCTCCACTTTTTAGACCTCCTGAGTTCGAGAAACATATTTTTGGCATTATGTCTCCTTTTTTCCGTCTATCTATATGTAACAAAGATAACTGGAAACTGCTTTTAACTAGTCGGATGGAATATATCAAATTATTATAATAAATTTGTGGATTCTTATCGAATTTTGAGCAAACTCCATTCAGAGGAAATGTGTTAGTCTGGTTCTCCGAATATAAATTAACTCGATAACAGCAAAACGAAAAGTACTATTTGGATAAAATATAGTGCATAAGTTTAGCACCTTAGATATAATACCATAAGGTACCATACCATATAATTATGGTGCCATTAAGGTACCATAATTATTATTCGCTAATGCCGAATTCATTCATTATTCAATGCCGAATTCAGTGCATTCGCAGTCTTATCTAAGGTCCAAAATTTTATTACGGATGAAAGAAATAAAATCTTTATTAGAGAGTATGCGAGAAAGTTTCAAGGAGACCTATTCCTCAGATTAGAATTACGTCTGTTTGTTTTCCTGCTTCAATATCATTCTAAACTGTAACAAGTAAGATGATTGGTTTATGTCTAAGCATTAAAATCTCTTCTAACGATAAAGGTGTGTACGCTCGTGTTGCTGCATCTACAGGAATGACCGTAGTAAAATAAAGGAGATGGATGATGCGCAGGGAGGTACTCTACAGGACATCCATTTTGTGGATTTGCAATAAAATTTCTGATAAGTGATCAGGAGAGAAGGTCACTCTAAATCATAACTGTGATCTTCTTCTTCATAATTAAACAGAATGTTCAATTATTTTATAAATGTTATTAATTTATAAATATTAAATCCATGACCATTAATTCAATGAACATACTTGCTACAGTATGGTGGAAAGAAGGTGGAAAAAAGGAACTGAAAGAAAGTGTTCAGAAATTATACCTTCGAAAGGGAATTTTATCAATATCTATCCGCAAAAGCATTCATTTTAGCTATGGGATTTTTAGGTGAATCTGTATCCTTATATTGGACAGTTAAGGCTATTGAAATAGAGCCCTGAGAAGTGTGACACAATTGACAAGTTAAATTCGGGTAATCAAAATATAAGTAAAGAAAGAAAGTGTTCAGAAATTATACCTTCGAAAGGGAATTTTATCAATATCTATCCGCAAAAGCATTCATTTTAGCTATGGGATTTTTAGGTAAATCTGTATCCTTATATTGGACAGTTAAGGCTATTGAAATAGAGCCCTGAGAAGTGTGACACAATTGACAAGTTAAATTCAGGTAATCTTAAGAATGCGAATAAATTGAATTTTACATCTTGTTACCAATTTGTAATATTTTTTTCCCAGGACAGTAAGCCTCCTAATTGATAGTTTTAAAGACAGCTCTGATAGATGCCAAGTTAATGCCCCCCCCCAGCCTTGACGACCGTTTTACGAGCCGGTAAAATTTGGCGACTTTAAAGGCAAAATCAAACACTCCTGAATCTACAAGAATTTTGGCGACACCTTCATTAGGACTCGAATTATGTCGATATCTAGAAGTTTCTACACCTTATCTTGAAAGCTATAAACAAAGAAGAGAGACAAAGCTGAAAGCCGTCGAGTATTGAATCAATAGTGAGACGGCAGTTGAGTTCAGCATCAAACCAGCAGTCAATTCAGTGTAGCAGACGATTCAAGAGGTGTGAGAAGTCGTGCGAAGTCTCTCTCTTGAAGTTCTTTCTGGGCGCTTTGTGCTATTATTTTTGTTTCGCTGCTTGTGTGCTGCTGTTTTTGAGTAAACTTCGGCTGTGTTTCTTGTCTGTTTGTTCTAATCTTCCGGCAGAATAAGGTGTTTTTATTTTTTATTGAGTCTGTTAAACTCTTTTCAACTTATACTTACAATACAGGACCTTGCTTTTCTGAAAAGTTTCCCATAACAATATATATACTTGATAATATTCTCAATTTGTTCACGGCCTACAAAGATGGATAATGTGCTGATGCATCGGTAAAAATACGATGCATAAAAGAGAAATGTGTAAATGTTGCTTTATTTTGTTTGTAAAGTTTATTAAGGAAATATAAATCGTATTGTGCGTATTAAAAAGGCGATTGTCTCAATAAGTTGTAAAACCACCGCATATCATTCATAAAGGTTGTGGTTTGTATTTGTATGAAATTTTGAACTCATAGTATGGGAAGGTGTAAAAATTTGAGCAAAAAAGGAAAGATAAATTTTTATGTAATTTCAATGTGTACCATAGACCAAAAGTTCTAAGAGGCGTGTTACTAATGTTAAAATCAGAATTTTTCTAGATTTCATTTCATTCCAAAATAGGAACTCTAGAAAATTATTTTTACTTAAAGTAATGAACAGATAAAATTAGAATTAGTTAATAAAGTTTAGTACTGCGATTCGAGCGGAATCACCGTGTTAAAATTAGATAGCAAAAAATTGTACGGCAATGTAACTGGTATCAATAAAAGGGAAATGTTTTGAGTTTTAAAACAACGTAAAAATCATTTTTGTGTCACAATATAGATTTCGTTATAAAGCATTTAAATCTTGCTTATTTTTTAATTAACTCACACCCTTTCCCTCTCCATTTGACTCAAATGCAAAACATAAACTTTCATAAACAATGGTTGACACTGAAAACGCAGGAAGTTTAACTTCTTAACTTCCATTAAACGTTCTGTTGTTCTAAATTATCTTGGAAGCAAAACACGGCTCTCATCTTCTATCAGTTTCTCTTATCAGATGATATTTTTATCATAATAAAACTAACAGACATTACAACTGATAAATCTCTGGGACATCCTATATATTTACAACATTTTCCTCCTACGAATATGTATGTAAATTTTAGCCATAAAGTTCTCAACCGACAGAAAATAGCATCTCATAATCAACTTTCAGCAAAACTTCAAATTAACCCTTTAAAAAGTTTATTAATCTGTGGTATTTAAAAAATTTTATCTTGATGATGTTTATAGGCTGGTATGGTACCTACGCGATCTAAAAAAATCGTTCAAGAACGCTCTGCAAAGCAGACCGTTGGATTCTGAGCTATCAGATTTGAATGTAGTTACTTCTTAGATAATAGGACTAACTGAGAAATTATTTTTCAGAATTTTAATTAAATTTTTAATCAAAAATTATTTTTAAAATTTTATTGTTTTTCCTTTAGCATTTTACTGCAAAAAAAAAAAAAAAGAAAGAAAGAAACCCATTCCTACAATCCTTTGAAATTCGGAACCTTCGAACTTTGAAATTCCGAAACCACACAAGGCTACACCGCCTAGTTGATTAAAGGCATTCAAATTAAATAAGAATGACCGGACCACCGCGACAGCATTAGTACGGCATAAGCGTGAGTCCTAAGGACCGTCACCGGCCACAGTACAACCCTTCCCATAGGAAGCTTGTCCGGTCATCGATAGGTACAACGGTGGGTACAGAAATGGTAGCCGAAAACCACCCCTTCTATACCTACTAGGGTAGCGAGTTACCAACCACCATGCCGTAAGTTTCTCATCCTCATATCTTAGGTGACCCCGGTGGGAGTAAAATTCAGAAAATTATTTTTTCTGTGATATTGCTCTTAATTTTGGACAATGTTTTGGACAGTTTTAATAAATTTTAAATATATTTTTTTATATTTCACAATATTATTGTTCATTAATTTAGTCACTGGGCACAGAATCATTTGCGATAACATCATTTTTTTAAATTTCTTCATATTTTTTTTTGTCAATTCATTTATATATTTAACGAGGATAGGGTTAAGTTATTGCTTTTAATTAATTTTTATTTTAAAATTAAATTGAAACGTTATCAAAATTATGCAATTAAACGAAATTTAATAATGATAAAATATAAACAAATCAAACCTCAAACATCATCGTGCTCCGATGTTATAGATTAGAGCTCCGAATCTCTTTTATATTATTGAAATTGGCTTAAGGAAAAAAGTTATTAATTTATTCAAAATTAATAAATCTAATGTTTGTTAAATAATACTTTGATTTTCTAAATTATTAATCAACAAACCTTAGTATTTTTTATGTTTTATATAAGAAATCGATACATCCAGGTTTTGTTTCATTGAAAAGTTTTATGAGAATTTTGGTGAAATCACTCTTTTTAGTATTAAATGTTAACGCATTACTTTGTGGAAAAAATAAATATAATATTAATAATAATTTATAGAAAATTTTGAATGTTAAAATCGCATTATTTAGTCAAATTCTTTATTAATATTGTTACGAAATTTCCGGGGTTCGTTTGGATAGTGGGGGTTATATGGTGTGAAGAACGCTCAATCACCAGGCGGCAGTAGAAAATGAAACAACGACGTTTATTTACACGAAGACATACAGGACAGCACAAAGACGACAACTATATACAGCACTGAAGACGATTATCTTCAGCCGAGACGTGCAGCATACAAACAGCATACACAGCATCTCTACTCCGTAGCTGCTCCGCTAGTCCCTGGAAGACGAGTTCTTCACCGTCGTTTCCGACGACTCTTCGACTCCACTGGTCCACGACGACGACCCGACAGCTACGGCTGCTTCCTTTTATAGGTCTCAGGAGGCGGGGCTAGAAGCCTCTCAACCAATCAGGAACGTTCAAGGCGTAACTCGGTTCCTACTGGACGGATCGGGAAAATTCTCGATGTTTCGGGTATTATCTATTTTGGCGCCAAAGTCACCAAATTCATCTCCAAGTTGCCAAATGGTCGCCAAGTTTGTTGCCAAGTTTGTCGCCAAGCTCTGGGATCTCCTATGGAACCCACTATGCTGGGAAGCCGCATCAAGGATTCGCAACAATATTATTCATGCTTAAACTTAAAAGTTTGAATTTTACCCTAAATAATTAAAAACTAATGAATTTGGTGATAAAAATTCTTTGTGCGGCCTTAGAAAGTGCATTTGTATACTTTGCATACAAAAAATGAAAGAAGATGTGGATAAAATTATTTGTATAACTATATTTACAAGACTATTTTTAAAATATTTTACTGATAAATTTTAACAAACTCTTTATCTTTCTGATTATAATACTTAATTAAATAGCATTATTTTACGCACATGATATCTGGAAATTCATCTTGCAGAACATAAGAGATAAGTTTGAGTGCATAATTACCGAACTCACAACGTTAGGGTTCATAGCCGAGTAACAAGACCACTAGACAAAAGTATACACTCAAGTCTGGAAGTTGTTATCTGGCTTATAAGCTTCACCACACTATTTACTCATTATTAAAACCAGTGGAAGTTGTCTCCCCAAAACTTTCTAGCATACTCTCTAATAAACTTGTCAGGTCAGAGAAGACCTCACATGGAATTGGCGTACAATGATTACAAAATATTATCTTTTGCCATCAATTTAGCATTTTTACTGAATTTATCACGTCATCCTTGGCGAGTTATTTGGCGATTATTCCCTGGCATGCATTAATAGTATACAAAAATCGAATTTGCGTTTTTTACAAGTTTTTCTTAACTGAAACCAAAACTTAACACAGAACTACAATTTCAGTCATAAAATCTCATGGCAAATTTGATACATTTAAGTCATTGCGTCTTTCATTTATCACGTTTACATGTTTCTAAAAATACTGATTGACAGGTGACCAACCCTTTGTTAGATTTGACTCAAAATTTGGCTGCTGCCTACACTATACATGTTAAATCTGTGTGGCGAATTTTAACCCTCCAGCTCTCTTCGTTTTGTAAATATCGTGTTAACTTATATTCGAACAACCGAACAGACGGACTTACCTCTGAATAGATTTTACTCAAAATTTGATAGAAATCTGCAAATTTGGTGTAAAGCCAGTATGCCAAATTTAGCTCAAATTTTTGAGTTACTTTGTCACAGACTGACGGACGGACATTTTCCAAAAATTAATTTTTCGAACTCAGGGTGGTCTAAAGCGTAAAGATTCATCAAAATCTCGAATTCTAATTTTTTTATGAATACGATACTTTTTCTACACAACAATACGTATATAAAAAAGTTTTTTAAAAAACCCTTTCAAATCTCGAGTTCTAATAGAGGTTTCTTCAAAAATTTCTTTTCCATCTTGTTTTTAAAATCGCCAAATTTGTCGCAATGGCCGGAGTCATTGACCTGCCAACAATGCAGAATCCTTCCAAATTATCTGTAAATCCATCTTTCTTATGATGTGACAAAATTTGCAACCATTATTGCAAATCCATAACAACATATTCTTGACCAAATATATCTTCCAAACTTTTGCTAACCTGTGGAGCCCTAACCCTAACTTTAATTTTGAGCAGTCAGTGGCAAACTCATTATTAATTCTCTAGCTTTTAATTCATTTTAATTATATTAGCATTCCAATTGTAAATTAATTTCACGCAGACTCGCAATTTTGAACCCTGGTAGGATTAAGAAGATGACACCTGAACTGGCACTCCTCCTCTCCAAATTCCGCACTACACTGGCAAGAAGACATTTTACCCCTACTGATTTAATGTGCACCAGACCAACTTACATGGCGGCATTGAATATCGTAATTGGAAACGTTATTATAAGCCACCAAACCGATACCTTAATATTAGGCCACAGCAGCCCAAATGACCTAACCTTAAATCCTTCTTCAATAGATTAAATTAAATATTCAGTTTGTCCTAAAGAGCAGGATTTTGATCGTTTTATAAAGTAGAGAATGATTCTAAAAATCATATTCTTCCGATAAATCACCATTAAATTTTTTGAGTTCAGTTTTCAGTATTTTTATAAAAGTATTTATATAAAAGTAACTTATCATGAACAATTTAACAACTATCGTTTTCAATATGATTAGTTTTTATAACAGCAAATTCAATTTCAAAAATGTCGTCTGATAATCAGCCTGAACAGTTCTTTTTCTATTTCTGTTGCATCGGCCTTATCCAAAAGTAAATTTAAAATTTTGATATCCAATGTATTGAGACATAGAGTTTTATTTTCAATTATTGAAAATTGGGCATTCACCATTGCGGTTATCAGCTGCGATTAAAACCACCAGCTGTTCGCATTGTTTTGAAATGACATTTCTTCCGGTTTTTAATTTAAGCATCGTTTGTTTCAAAATCTAAATCAATTCGTTTTATCGCAGACTCCAGCTGTTGTATACTCAAACCGTATAAATGGAAGTAAAATAAAATGTTGCAGTTTTGTTTCAACAATAACATAAAAACTTTATTTTTCGCATAAACCTTTTGATGGTTTTGGCTCAAAATTTGACAGGTGTCTGTCTACACTGCAGATGTCAAATCTTTGTATCGAATCTCATCTGTCGTTTCGCAATCATGTTAACTTATTTTCGAATAGCGGAACAGACAAACTTCCTCTGAACAGATTTTGCTCAAAATTTGATAGAAATCAACAAATTTGGTATAAAGACCGTATACCAAATTTCATCCGCCCAGATCAAAGCAGATTCAGTCATCTTTGTCACATACGGGCAGATAGGCGAACATTTTTCCAAAAATGTGTTTTTTGAACTCAGAGATCTCTAGAAAGTGAAGCAAGGTCTCCAGATAGAAGAAACATAAGTGCGAAAGAATTTTGATTTTCACTGAAAGTATGAATTTCGCCTTTTTAATGGAATTATTATACGCTCTTTGCCCCAAAATTTATTGGTGTTGTATTTGAAGTAATTTTTAAAAGTAAGCTCACTCTCTAGAATCAAGATAAGATATTTAACTTCTTTTTTATAGGAAAGGTAGTCTCTAAAGAAAGTAAGGCTTTATCATTTTTTTTTTGAAGTTTCGTTTGCGAAACATAACTGCACGGGTCTTTTATCAAAACTAACATTGTTATTAATTCTGTTGCGAAATGAAATTTAAATTTAGCAAAATAAAGATTAGATAACATAGCGAGAGTATATTAAAATATAGTAGGGTGGGTTTTTTTTTTGTCTTCTTATATACACAGTCTTATAAAGCTATAATTACAATTAATGTGAAATATTGCACATTCGTAATAATATAAATTTTACTCCAAAAAAATACAAAAATTTCGCAAGGCAAATACATCAATCTATCAATAGCCATACAATTAAATGTCATTTTCCTCACTATTAAAAAATACATTTAGACGCCTACTTTTATTAAAACTAGCACAATTAAAAGTAAGCGTCTGCATTTTCAGAATCAACAAAATTAAAATTAAATGTCTACTTTTATCAGAATTAACAAAATTATAATTAGATGTCTGCTTTCATCAGAATTAAGAAAATTGCAACTCAGTATCTCGACATTAGAAAAGTGACTCAAATGTTTTAATCGTGACAAATAATGCATATTAAAATGGCCAATTTTGGAACAAAATAAAAAATTAAAATCTTTACAAATATTCGTTTTTTATGACTTTAAGGGATATTCAAGTCAAACCCGAAGCAATTTGGACAATGGATTAAAATGATAATCTAATTTAAATCCGAATTCAAAATTTGAAGATAATTTTATATTCTTTTTCAACAAAGGGAAGACATGTAATTTAAAGATTTTAAAGAAATGATAGAATTTGACTCGCATTCTAATAATGAAAAATTTTGTGAATCAATCATAATATAAAAATTTAAAAGATAATTTACTTGGAATCATTGAAAAGATAATCTTTTAATGATTTTAACACTTTGCTGCCATGATTGATGCCTGCAATTCGGACCACTATTTAATAAGATTGATACTTATTTGCTCCTTTTTAATAGTAGTAAAGAAGAAAATATCTAATTAGATATGCATGAATTACAGGCGATTCATATGCTGAGCAACGTGTTAAAACAAGGAGATACAGTAAATTAAACATAGGCATCGCATTAAATTCTACATTGACTGAGAACCTTTTCAATCTCGCCAATGTGAGTGATACGGTAGTCAAAGTGTTAAGGTAAGGCAACTAACTCTTTTTTTTTTAAATATTATTTTCGAAATTACAGCAAAAAATTGCCAAGATTATGATTCAATTTTAATTTCTTAAAATTCTAATTAAAATGTCAAAAAGAAAGAAAAAGAAGAGCAGCACATTTTCTACTTTTCAAAATATGTTTGTACCAAAGGTGGCGACTCTAAATACAGCAGTCTCTCATATAGTAAACCAATAGCACACGCAGACACACACATTGGCTTTTATTACTTGTAGCAATTACAATGAAACTTTCACAACATAATCATCAATAATAAAACAAGTAAGCAGTGTTTTACAAGACGAAGGGGAAAAAGAAGTACTCTCACGCTTCGGGTTAATTTTTAGCTCAACCTCCCAATAAGTGTTGAAACAGTGCGCAGTCGTAATTCGTACTGTCTCACTAAAAAGTAAAGAGAGGAAAAAAATAATTAAAAAAAAACCTCCCCAAAAAGAAATAGGAGGTTCTGAAGAGGGTCGTCAGTCTTTAGAAACCCTGACTGTATTTTAAGGACCCTTTGCAGAACGCATTTATTTTACTTGGCGTCCCATGCTTGGCTGGTCGCCAAAGACGTCAAGACACAGAAAACGACTTCACAGCATTTTGAAGGATGGATCTTTAGGTCCATCTCAAGAGGGAATTGTTTGCGTTGCATTTCGTTTGTTCGCAGATGCAGAATTGTCATTAATTATAATCTTCAGCGTTCAGATTGTAGTCTGGGTTTTCAGATTAGCCAAAGCAATTCCAATTTTCAACTGTTTGTCCCAGACTGGAAAAGTGACTCATGGATGTATCCCAAATTTGAAATGAATGCTCAACATTTTTATTTATAAGTGACATTTAAAAAAATTGTTTGTACATAAGTTTTAAATTACATTAGTTATAAAAAGTTTCTCTCACAAACTTCCATTATACATAAATTATAATAATCCCAAAATGATTTATGTCAGAATTGTAATTTGTTCTTATTTCACGCATTTGTCCATAGATAAAGAATGGCAATCAACTCTATTCTTCTGCATTCAGATAGTAATCTGGCTTTTCCAATTTTGCAATTGTTTCACTCAGATTGCAAAAAAATACCAGATTTATCCAGTAGCTTTTAACTACTCCAGACTGTGATGACTTTTAATTATAAATAAATTTTTTTTCAAAAAATGATTGTATAATATAGATTTAAACCAGTAAGAGTGGTCTATCCAAAACTTTGTGACATACCTCTCTCCTTGCATGGCATTGGTGTACAATATTTACGAAATATTAATCTTTGCAATGAATAAAGCATTTTTACTGAATCTATCGTGTCTTCCTTGAATAAATTTTTGGCGATTAATCCCTACAACGCGGTTATAGTTTACGAAAATCCAATTTGCATTTTAGACGAATTTTTCTTAGTCGTTTCAAACAAAGAATTGGCACTTGTAATCACAAAATCTCATGCCAAATTTGATATATTTAGATCATTGTGTCTTTGAGTTATCACTTTCAAATTCTTCTGAAAGTATAGATTTAAGAGACAGTCAAATTTTATCTATCTAGCTCTCTTCATTTAGAGTTATCTTGTTAAATTATATTCAAACAGCCGTACAAACAGACTTCCTCAAAACAGATTTCATTGAAATTTGATAGAAATCTGCAAATTTGATGTAAAAACTGCATACCAACTTTCAACTGGCTAGCTCAAATTGTTTTTGAGTATCTTTGTCACAGACGGACGGACGGACATTTCCCACAAATGTGTTTCTCGAACTCAGAGATGTTTAAAATATGGAGATCCGTTAAAATTTCGAGTTCGAATTTTTTTGACGATTACTATTCTTTCTTTATTCTATGTATACGTAAAAGTAAAAAAACAAACAAACAAAAAAACATGTTCACTTGAGAGAAATTGTTCTTTCTAACTTTCTCTTTTCATAAATTTTGGTTATCATAATATAGATAATTATTTAAATTTAATAAATCTAATAAACCATGTTTCAAAAACAGGCTAAAAGATATAAAATAATTTCTCCTAGATTTATACATATTTCTAACCCCATACAGATTGTCCTGAAATTTTTTTTATTTGAATAATTATTTTCTTTTTTTAATTGCAGGTATGAAGTTTGCTATCAATTTTAAACTGACTAACATAAATTTCATTTTCGTATACAATTTCTTTTTTTTTTTATTTCAATAAATTTTTCAAAATTAATTTCATACAAAATATATAATAACATTTTTATTTTTTTATTTTTGCAGAATTGTATTGCTTGTTTTTATGGCTAGACAACATCAACAGAATTCTGGAAAAATACTAATAAAAATTTTGAAGCAGACGATTAACAATTTATATCAGAAACAACAATTGATCTGATTTATTTCCATTTTTTTTATTAATGAAAAACTTAACTGTTTTAATTTATTACTTAAATTACTAATTTAAAATTTTAATTATTAATTTAAGCTTTAACTGTTACCTTAAAACGATCATTAATAAATTTTTTATGCTTCAAAATTTGTGAACAAAATTTAAAATATTTCAATTACATGTTAATAAATTATGAAGGAAATTAGGAGCTTTCAACTAATATTCTTATTTTGATTTAAAAATATTTCAGACGATAAAATCATACTGTGTTTTAAAATATTTTAAACAAAATTAGCATTGTCATAAAAAATACTATTTGACATGGAAGTATTTTACGTCAGAGCAACGCCAAGTATATCATCTAGTAAGTGGTTAAATTCGTCGTAAGTGGTCGATATTGTAGACGATCTTTTTTTTTAGCTTTATAAAGAAAAAAAAATTTGCTTTGCAAATGCAGAAATTTAAATTTTATTTCAAAAAGAAATACGTTAGTTTTAATTGCATTTTAAAACCTAATAACTTTATGTTAATTAAATTTCTATTATTTAAAGTTTATTTCTAGAGTGACATAAAACAAAATTCTTCAATATTTCGTAAGTTTTTGAAACATGCTGCAATGTTCTCTTTTCTATTTATTCATCATTCTCAATATAAATAATTCTGTTTAAGAACTTTAACGTCAATTCGTTAAAGGACAAGTTACTCCATTAAAGAAGACACTAAGTATCTGAAATAAGAACTGCTCTTTGTTAAGTTTTGCTTTGTGGAGAAAAGTATATAATTGTTTTTATCTGATTTCAAAGGATAAAAAAATCGATTGATTCAAACGAGACGACATATCATCGATAGTCTGCATCGATATAAAAATTTTTTTAATATTCAACGAATCATAATGAAAGAAATATAATGTATTTACAAACGCGAAACTGACAAGATATCATGATACCACTCTTTTAACTCTTTAAAAAGACATCATTTTTTTACTGTAGTAATGCATCAATATACATTTGAGAAGTCAGATTATTGCATAAAATCAATTTGTTTTGTTAGTTAACTTTATTAATGAATGAATAATTAACATATCAAAGAGCGCCGATATTCTTTGGAACAAAAATTTTAAATATTGTCACAAAGATAGTAATTTTTTTAAAAAAATAATTCGGTTTATTTTGAAAAATAAAGAAAGACGGAACAAAAAAAATCTCAGTATCTGGCATCAAAGATAAAGTTTTAATATATAATCAAAAGAACTAAAGCACGTGGAACTTCTGGAATTATTTTTTTATGAATTTTCACATAATGTTAAAAATAAATGTTTCTGTTATTTTATTTTTATTTATTTGACTAATTTTCTTCAAGCAATAAAATTT
Source organism: Argiope bruennichi (assembly GCF_947563725.1). Lineage (NCBI taxonomy): Eukaryota > Metazoa > Arthropoda > Arachnida > Araneae > Araneidae > Argiope > Argiope bruennichi. The sequence goes on along the minus strand of NC_079161.1, from coordinate 33,455,131 downwards.
TGTTCTACATTTAATTACTTTCGAAGTATGGAAGTAAGTACATAAGTTTACCTCTTTTTTTTTAATGTGGTATTTTTCCTTTTATCTATAAAGAACGCCCACTGCTTAAAAATGTATGTATATATTTTGATTTCGTAGATGTATGGATATATTTTGTGGTCGTTTCTTTTTATATAAAATTCTCCTCTTCTAAATGTTTCTCGGTAGAAGCTGGTTCCCAGAATGGGTCCTTTTCTAGTTTATTTATTAACTAACCATTGTTTCATTGAATGTCCTGCTGGATTTAAGTATTTTTAGCACTACACATTTCCACATATGAGATCCTTTATTTACTAAATTGGTGAATCTATTTCATATTTCACTAAATTTTTAGCATATTAACGATTTATTTTAAATTATCTTTTTATTTAACTTTTTTGTGAAAATGTGTTGTTTTATCTATCATTTGTCATTTCAGATTGCCACCATGTATGTTTCAACACAACATTATTGAAGTAAAAATTCAGTCTATTATAAATATTCTAATAACGAAAAAATGTAACCAGAGATGTATTACAATATACTTGATAAAGTATTTATATTGTATGAATATTTGTTTTTAATTTGTATTTTAATTTTGAATAAATTTGCATAAATTTGCATTTTTTTAAATTATTTATTTGAAAAAAAAAGGAAAATTTAATTGACTTGCTTGCGGCCCCTCTAAACCTTGAGACACTAGGCAATTAGTGGTACTTACGTATTAACGCCACCGCAGCTACAGATTTGGCGGTTTTTGCGCTAATGCGCCAATAAAGAGCAATCCGTTGGCGTTGAATTTTGACAGTGTTAAACTTTGAAAGTGTTATGGAGTTATCGTGTACACAGTCAGACATAATTCCAAAAAAGTATGCATCAAACTCAAGCAGGTCTGAAATGTGGAGATTCGTCAAAATCTAGATTCTGAATTTTTTGACAATCTCAATACTTTCTCTTTTTCTAATTTTTACTTTCTCGTATATGTAGTACAGAGAAAGTACAGTAATGGTCAAAATATTCGAAATCGAGATTTTGACGAATCTCCACGTTCTAGAACTCCTTAAGTTCGAAAAGCACATTTTTGGAAAATGTCCATTTGTCTGTGACAAAGATAACACAAAAACACTTTCATCTAGAAGATTGAAATTTGGTATACGGTCTTTACTCAAAATTTGCAGATTTCTATTAAATTTTGAGTAAAATTTCTTCATATGAAGTCTGTCTGTCTGAATATAAGTTTACACGATAACTATAACAGAAGAGAACTGAATAGATAAGATTCATACACAGATTTAACATCTAGTGTAGTTGCGTATCAAATTTTGAGCCAAAACCAACAGTGAGTTGACGTCTGTCGGTCTGTTCCTTCTGAAACATGTTGTTGTTTCTTATAGCACTTGCCACCGACAAGCCCGCTGTTCGAAGACAGCCAATTTAAGCCTAAAGGGAACTTGTTCTTATCGTAGAGCCAACTAGAGCCAAGAGTACGACTTTGCTATTCCCGCCTCACTCATTCGCTTACACAACCCCTTTTTACAGGAGAGCACATTCACACATCTCACAGATAGAACAGGAAGAACAACCATGCCCAAACGGGACTCGAACCCAGGATGTCCAGATCACGGGGAAGACGCGCTACCCCTATGCCAGGACGCCGGCTCTGAAGTATGTAAACGCGATTATTCGAAAATGCAATGACTTATATATATCAAATTTGATATGAAATTCAGTTTTGTGCCAAATTTTTATTTCAGTCGGTTGGTAAAAACAGGTGTAAACCAAAATTCATTTTTCGGATTTTTTTCACCATCAGGGATTAGTCGCTAAAAAATTCGCCAAGGATGCCACGTTACATTCATTAACCCTTTAAAGGGCCATTTTTTTCTAGTCATATTATGTTAAAATATTTTTAGGCTTGAAATTAGAATAAGAAAAGGGATTCGTTTAGCTTATTAGATAAGTTTAATTTGATTAATTAATTAATTTGATTAATTAATTAATTTGGTTAATTAATAATTAAGTATCAAATCAAGACACATCATTTTGTGTAAAATAAAGAACTAAACCATCTAAGTTTCTGTTTTTCTAAAAAAATTTGTCAGAACTTTTGCTAACCTACATAAATTCATACAAAGATTGATAAATTTGGTGGGAAGCATACTTCCCACGGCCCAAGAAAGGGTTAAAAATGCTAAATCCACGTGAAAGGTTAATATTTCATAACTATTATATGCCAATGCCATGAAAGTCGTTCTCTGGTCTAAACCTTTATTAGAAAGTATGTGAGAAGGTTTAGAGGAGACCATTTCCTTTGGGGTCCCCCCCCCCATATACGAGAAATTAAAAATGGTTGAAATTTGATAATTATTCGCGCTCAATTCTTGTTAAGCAGAAATCTCTTTATTTTTCGTTTTTTCATTAAAATATTTTCGTTTCTGAGATCTATATCAAAGAGCTTGGATTCCCAAACAATATTCGAGAGTCCAGCTGTAGAATTTTCAGACGCTGAGACTGCATGTTGTGTCTAACTCTTTCAACTTCCTGATTTATGAATCGAGCGAGGAAAAAAAAAAAAAAGCGGATATCGTAAATAACAGCGCCTCATCCGTGAGACAGCTCGGATGCGGCGTAAATAAATCCAGGCTGCCAGATCGGTCCCAGAAATAAAGACATCCATCAAGCTCTGGTCTGATTTTTTCCACTGTCAGCGGTTTTCTAAATCTTTTCGATTTGAATGAGTTGAGGCGATCGAATTTTCACAATTGTAGGCAATCTAGAATGGTTATTTCCGAGTTTAAGATCCGGGACACCGGTTTAGTGAAGAAAGAGAGCGGATTTTCGAGAATTTCATAAAAATAAATAATAATAATAAACCAGAAACAACAAAATCAGTTGGAGTGGTCTCCCTAAAACTTTCTTGCGTACTCTCTAATAACGATGTTAAACCAGAGAACGCCTTGCATGGTATTGGCGTACAATAGCTACGAAATATTAACCGTTATCGTGAATTTAGCATTTTTATTGAATCTGTCGTGTCATCTTTGGCGAATTATTTGGTGATTAATCCTGGCATGTTATTAACATTCATTGAAACCAAATTTTGACAAAAAAAATCACTTGTATGGAATTATTAACTACTACTAGCGACTTCGTACGCGTGGAAACAGATTGGAATTTATAGCATCAATGGCTTTATCTTTTGTTACTCCTGCGCATGCGTGAATTTTCAACGCCAATTAGGGCAACACAAATGTACGAATTTTCTACGCCAGTTGGGGTAACGCAATATAGATTATAAATTTTTAATTTCCTTTATTCTGTTTTATTTTAATTCAAAAATACTTCAGAGTGAATCCGAAAGATCGATTCATTAACAATGTTTAATTTTAAATGTGTGGAACACTAAGAAAATTAACAGAATCGTTTGAAATAATAGTCAAAATCATGTTAAGCCTAATCACATAGGCGTGGGGGAAAAAAACAACCCTAAAGCTTTACTCATTTGGCGATTTTTGGCGGGAAAGTTAGTTTTTATTAATAAACAATTAACCGCTCAATTAAACGGGATAAATAGTAGCCTATGTCCTATTCCAGACTATAATCTATCTCTCAGCTAAATTTCATCCAATTCTGTTCAGCCGTTCTGGCGTGATTGACTAACAAACATCCATCCATCCATCCAAACTTTCACATTTATAACAGAAGTATAGATTGCACTGTAGTAATAGGTAATAATCACATACCAAATTTTATATATTTAACTCATTGCGTTTATGTTATTGCATTAATGTGTTTCTGGAAGCGACGGTCAACTCTCATTGGATTTAGTTCAGAATTTGATAGGTGTTTACATTATAGATGCTAAATCTGTGTACCGAATCTTTTTTACCTAGCTATCTTCTTTTTGTAGTTGTCTTGTTAAATTACATTCGAACAGCAGAATAGACAGACTTGCTCTGAACGAATTTTGCTCAAAATTTGATAAAAAAAATCTGTAAATTTGGTGCAAAGATCGAATACCAAATTTCATCCTTCAAGATCAAAGTATTTTTGAGTTATCATTGTCACAGTCAGATAGACAGATATTTTCCAAAAATGTTCGAACTCAGGGTAGTCTAAAGATTGGAGGTCATAGAGATTCGCCAAAATCTGGAGTTCGAATTTTTTAATGATTACAACGCTTTCTCTAGACTACGTATGCGGGAAAATAATCGTTAATTATAAAAGTTATGAAAAAATTTCGAGAAAAATTAATAAAGATTAAATAAATAAAATATTTTATGATTATAATTTTTTTTTCCTACTACTTCACTCATTTTGGTTATATTTAAGTTTCCTCTCTATGCATAGGAAATCTTTGAAAGAATTCTTAAAAAACTAATTATTTAAAATAAAAATGCGTAAGAAGTCAAGTCGAGATGAATGATGGATTTAAATTCGGCAAAATTCATAACAAAAGAGTCTCAATTCTCTACCTTCTTGGCTGATCCTGGTCAAAGTTAAATTCTTAATTATCTTGGATAATTCTGCACAAAGTGCAAATAAAATATATTGAAATAAGTATTTTTAAAAAGGAAGAAATAAAAAGAAGAAGAAATAAAATCGAGATTAATAGCTTCAGATTTGTCCTAAATCCATGACAAAGGGTCAAAATTCTCAACTCTCCTGACTGATCCCGAGCAAAAAATTAAAATTCTTACCTATCCTGGCTACTTCCGGATAAAGAGTGAAAATTCTCGCCTGACCTGGTTAGTACCAGAAAAATTGTCAAAATTCTAGCCTGACCTGGTTAGTACCAGAAAAATTGTCAAAATTCTCGACTGTCCTGGTTAGTACCGACAAAATTGTCTTAATTCTCGACTGACCTGGTTAGTACGGGCAAAATTGTCAAAATTCTCAACAATTCTTGCTTCTCCGGGACTCAATTTACTTTATTTGCTTAACAAAACTTGCAAAATTAAATTAATTTTACTTTTATCCACATTAAGCCGTCTTTGGAGACCAACTCGTTCGCTGAAAATATCATCCAAGCCAAAGTTAATCACTACACACGTACGTCCATTCTTTGTCACTTTAAAAAAAATACACCAGCAGTCAGGTTTTTATTTCTCTCCAGATGGCGCAGTTGTTACTCTACATTTAAAACCTGTAAGGAAACCTGTAACCTTCGTAAAGATCTTATAGGAGATTCTGTGCATCAAAAATTCATTCATTCATTTTCTCTTTTTTTTTACTAATCTTTGTCGATACTGTCTGGCTAAAATGAAGGTGATCTTGTGAATAATTATTAAATGCATCTTATAGTAACCTCGCAATCTGGTTTGGTAAAAATAAAAACTACAGACATTATGCAAAATTTCAACTTAAAACTGAACTACCGTTCACCTCTTTCGTAGTATGGATTAGGCTTAGATTGATGATATGGCAACTAACAAAGGAACCGCAGGAGTTGAAAAGCTGAGTTTGATATGATATTTATTATAATAGTGGTATACTTTAAAAATATTCATTCATTGAAATTGGAAGTGCAACAGCCAACCAATTCTGCGAAAATGACCCTCAAACTTACGACACAGCTTATATATCAGTAAGTTGTGTCCCTCTGCTAGACAACGACATCGGTGCGGCACTAGCTTCGCATCCGTTAAGTCAGAGTTCTATTCTAGATAAATAATTCAATTAATTCAATTAATATGCTGTTAATTTTTATGCAAAAATAAATTTTTATTCACGTGGTAACTGATTGTATATAGAATTTAATTTTAAATAATTATAGCTTTAATAATGATGAATAATTTATTATCATCTTAAAAATTTTAGATTTTTATAATGATAATTTTTTTTATTTTAATTCTACGAAAGCATTATTATTTTTCTCGGAAATTATAGAAGGCAGCTGATATTTTATTAACTACATAAGCAAACGATCGAAAACAGGTGCTGAGTTATTGAATGCGTTGGCAGATGGTCCAAAATTTTAATGATCTGAGAATGATTTCATTCCAGATGGTTTACAAATAGTTGCATAGTCTACGAAGTAATATGTAAGTAATATTTTATTTGAGTTGACTATTGAACTTTGAGTAATGGAATTTTAGGAGTAGTGATATAGGAGTTAATAATGTTGCAAAGAAAACATAAATTTATTCCTCAAACTTAAACGAAGACAAAAAAAGTGAAACTTTTTTTTTTTTTTCACAAACGCTCATTTATTTCTACGTCTGGCTATATTATTATATCCACGCTATTTTGTATTCTTATTCAATTTGTTTTGAGGTAGAAACGAATAAGAATACGAACAAAGAAATGTTACTAAAAAGAAGAATAAATCAATACGAATAAGAATTGTTGCCAGAAAAAAGAATAAAGTAATATGTATAATAATACAACTGAAGAATTGTTACCTATTAATATGATTCTGTAATAACACTAAAACAGAAATAGAGTCTCTCAATAAAATAAAAATGACCAATGGGAAAAATGTTTTATACTTTTCACTATACAAACTCTTCCACAATTCCAATTCCAGATATTTGAAGGGCCGTTGTGATCTCAGCTTCAAGACCGGAAAATTCCAGATTTGAAATCCGATTTCACGACAGAACAGTCATGCGTGCAAACCTGGTGCAAGTTAAATCTGGGTCATGGGTCGAACGTCTTCTCTTTGGTATGGTGTGGCAGTTTTTAGAGAGGATGTTGTCCTATACACTCAGGAGTCGTTCTTGTCATCTGACCGCGATTCGAAATTACGCTACCGGTCTCAAAATAGTCATAGTGTTGATTTACAACACGACATTAATATAACTAAACCAGAAACTGACCAAACATGTCGATTATTTTCGGATTTTCCTTGGACCTGTGGAAGATGGACTTGTCACTTTCACATATATCTTTACAATCTAGCACCTTCATTTCTCTTCTTTTATGCTCTACATCCTCTAAAGACATAATGGGTACAAGGAGAGAGACATGGAACGCTCCAAGGTCACAGCAGTCATAAGTAAGAAGCTAACAATATGATGCATTTTGTGCTCCGTAATATAATGAAGAAAATTAGGTATGCAGTTTATATGCCTTCCTTTTCTGCCGTCTAGATTTAAAATTTGGCCCCTATCTATAATTTCGTAAAACAAATTTTATTTTTGAATATTATCATTTAGTTATACATTGTATAAATATAATTTTATTAATAAATTAGATTATTCATTTATAATATATTAAAATAACATTAAGACAAGTATTATTTTGTCTTTAGCTTTTGAGTTGCCAAATTCATATATATGGCAATATGTGAATTTCATAAATATGAATTCATAAAAATGAAATATTCGCCAACAAAATCTCCCACTCCCGCAGATTTGTTCCAAAAATTTGTGGGATAAAACAAATCAAAAATAAATCTACAACTCTGATGATAAATCTATATACCAAATTTCATACTCTTTGCGTTTTGGAATAATTCTGTTCTCATTTGAACAGGCTGACAGACTTCCTTTGGATGGATTCGTCCAAATTTTGACAGAAATGGACAAAATTGATGTTAAGATTTATAAACCAAATTTTTATCTATGTCTACAATTTTGGTTCTAAGACCGCATACCAAATTTTATTTCCCAGTCTTTAGTTTTTGAGTTATCAAGTTCTCGAACAGGCAGTTTACGAACCTACAAAATCCAGTATCATCTCCAGCAGATTTGGTCCAAAATTTCCCACAAATCTACAATTCTAATGATAAATCTATATACCAAATTTCTAACTCTTTTCATTTTGGAATTATCGCGCTCAAATGTAAGCAAGCAGACAGGCTTTCTTTGGATTTGGATGGATTTTGCCCAAATTTTAACAGCAATCAGCAAATTTGATAAGATTATAAACCATCACTTTAGCTCAATATGGTTTTATGTTATCATGATAGATTT